>NC_091131.1:157779834-158047334 GCF_040183065.1 Periplaneta americana | reverse complement strand
ATTATTATTATTATTATTATTATTATTATTATTATTAATATTACTTCCACCAACTCGGCTAAGCTTGAGAATATTCAAAGAAAATTTATTTCCCTTTTGTTCTTATAGATTTTTACCTAATTCTGATGATTATAAATATGAGATTAACTGCAAATATTTTAATTCCTGTAGTTTATTTGCCAGACGTCAAGATCTTAATTACTTATTTTTTTGTAAAGTTCTTAAGGGTGGTATTGATTGTGAATCTTTCCTAAGCAATATCTGTCTTCGTATTCCTGCTAATGGTTTAAGATATCATAAAATGTTTTACAATAGAAATTCTAAATCTTTCTCTACGGTCTGCAGATGTATAAAATATGCGAATTTGCATAGATCAACCTTGGATCCATTTAATGTGTAGTATATATTTTGAAGTTTTATATCAGTTTTCATTTATATCTTTTGTTTAAATATCTATTTTAATATTATTCTCGCTAACTTTTATATAATTTTGTTATTTATTAATTTACTTGATTCCATCCTTTCATTTTCAAATACAATTACTTTTATCTCATTATGCTATGTAGTTTAGTCATCCATTTTATCCCATCCATTCATTGTCATTATTGTCGTTGTATTATAATCTTGTATATCTTTGTAATACTATTTTATATGATTCCATTCTTCATTTATGATTCCATTATTTCATTTGTAATTATCATTTTAATTAATTGCCATTAATTTAATTATTTATTTGTACTTTTATTGTAAATTATTGCTAATGTTTTGTTATATTGTTTGTGCTGAACTGTAATTGGCCCCTGGATGTTATACAGCACATTAAATATAAGTAAATAAATAAATAAATTATTATTATTATTATTCAAATGATTTAATTTATTCGTAAATAGAAAGCACCGGTTCACTGAAAGAATCCAATCACTTGCAAAAGAAAATACATTGAAAGAGTCCAGCCAGGAGCAAACGTGGCAACAGCTGAAAGCTTTAGCACGACAACTTCCCCTAACTGGCCTGTCAATCACTGTCAACTGTGTAGAAGTGGTGTGAGGCCAGGGTTCTTTACTTGTGGAGCCGACAGACCCGCTCCCACCCATACACAAGCTGTCAGTGTCCTGCATAGACTACTTCCGATACATGTAAATCTTACTTTTAAGGGGAGATGGCTGTATAATTTGAATTTCTTCCCATTTGATGACCATTTTTCATTTGTTTTTATGTAGAAATATCATTGCTGCAACACCTTAAATTCGAGATTATTAAAAAGAAAATTGGAGCAGAAATCTTGGGGGGGGGAGGGGGCAAAGTACCACGGCCATGTAGTTAACCACAGTGAATATCTATCGGCCATTTTTAAGGTAAATTCAAAACCTCTTTATCGTTTTATTCCTAAAAACACATTCTTTAAAACGCCTGTAGCAAAATTTTGATATTCGTTTTCAAAATGTTAAAAGGAATACACCTTAAGAATCAATTTTAGAGGGACTTTACTGAAACATGAGGGAATATTTTTTATAAAAACTTCCCTTGCCATTGCTATCTACTTTTTGACTTCCTGGCAGCCGGCTTCGTAAATGAGTTGTTTATAATGAACGCTAGGCTAAAAAGCCCCCGAAAGTAGTCGACCCCTTGAATATGATATTTAGAAGCGAGCATGTTAATCCCAATTCTGTATATTTTTCTTAACAATACTGGATATTTACAAGTGATATCTTAATTAGACCAACAAAATTATTTGCAAAGATGAGTTATGTTAACCTTTATAGAAACCAAGTGAGAAATTATGAGTTCTTATATTTTATTACTTTATCCCTTTCGTGCATTTATAAAAATTTCAAGTTAAAAAGTTCAAAGAGAATCCTGTTCAACCGTATGAATTCTCTTTAATGCTAATTATGCAATTATAAATTTACACTGTATTTTTTTATACTCCGAGTTACCTAACACATTTAAGTACATAATCTGTGATTTATTGAATTGATTCGTAATATATAATAACACGATAGTTTTTCGTCTACATGCAATACACACATCGTACTTTAATAAAAAGAGTGTGATATGTCGATTCAATTTTAATTTAATCTTAAGTCATTTTTTTTTGTAAAATATGCTTATTTAACCATTTTACATATTCAAATAGTAGTTGACAACAATTTTTGCTCATGTACGTAATACATTTAAACACAATGTTTGTCTTCTTTCCAAACGAGTCTTAATATGCCAATACAATATTAGTACACGCATCTGATTAAAAGTTATCCATGTATATCTGTTTTTTGCATAGTAGGATATGGTTACTTAATTCAATTTGATTTGTACATAAATATGCATATTGGAAATTGTAATTTGTACATTCATGTGTTTGCAATGAATATGTAACAAAACCCAAAACTGAAAATGACTTTGAAGAAGCTGAAAAACAAATTAAAGAACATTACACAATTTAATCCACATCGAAGCAGATAAAAGACGCAGTTGTCATAATGGAGAGAGAATAATATAATAATAAAACAATTGAATTTATAGAACAGAATAATATTACTGAAATAAGGTGTGACCCTACCGATACATTTCAAAACGAAATAAGAGAAACATTAAAATCAGTTCAAAACTTGATCCCCAAAAATTCAAGAACCCCACTATTTCTAAACTAAAAACACTACCAATTATACTAATTATTGTGACCATAACTGTAACTGTAACTGTAACCATAACTATGACTATGACTATGATTATTACTATTATTATTAATACTATACTATTATAGACTGTACTATATTGTACTATACTATACCATACTGTATGCTGTACTATACCACACAGTACACTAGGCCTACACTATATACTATACAATACACTATAGGTTACTATACTATACTATACTATTACTATAGTAATTACTGTAACTGTAACTGTAGCTATAACCATAACTATGATTATGACTATGACTATTACTATTACTATTACTATTATTATTACTATACTATACTAGACTATACTATATTATACTGTACTATACTATACTATTACTATACTAATTATTGTAACTGTAAATATAACTGTAGCTATAACCATAATTATGACTATGACTATGACTATAACTATGACTATGAGTATGACTATAACTATTACAATTACTATTATTATTACTATACTATACTAGACTAGACTAGACTATACTATACTATACTATTACTATACTAATTATTGTAACTGTAAATATAACTGTAGCTATAACCATAATTATGACTATGACTATGACTATAACTATGACTATGAGTATGACTATAACTATTACAATTACTATTATTATTACTATACTATACTAGACTAGACTAGACTATACTATACTATACTATTACTATACTAATTATTGTAACTGTAAATATAACTGTACCTATAACCATAACTATGACTATGACTATAACTATGACTATGAGCATGACTATAACTATTACAATTACTATTATTATTACTATACTATACTAGACTATACTATACTATACTATACTATACTATACTATACTATACTATACTATACTATACTATTACTATACTAATTATTGTAACTGTAAATATAACTGTAGCTATAACCATAATTATGACTATGACTATGACTATAACTATGACTATGAGTATGACTATAACTATTATAATTACTATTATTATTACTATACTATACTAGACTAGACTAGACTATACTATACTATACTATTACTATACTAATTATTGTAACTATAAATATAACTGTACCTATAACCATAACTATGACTGACTATAACTATGACTATGAGCATGACTATAACTATTACAATTACTATTATTATTACTATACTATACTAGACTAGACTATACTATATTATTAATATACTAATTATTGTAACTGTAAATATAACTGTAGCTATAACCATAACTATGACTATGAATATGACTATAACTATGACTATGAGTATGACTATAACTATTACAATTACTATTATTATTACTATACTATACTATACTATACTAGACTGTATTATACTATACTAGACTATACTATATTATTAATATACTAATTATTGTAACTGTAAATATAACTGTAGCTATAACCATAACTATGACTATGACTATAACTATGACTATGAGTATGACTATAACTATTGCAATTACTATTATTAGTACTATACTATACTAGACTAGACTATACTATACTATACTATACTATTACTATACTAATTATTGTAACTGTAAATATAACTGTAGCTATAACCATAACTATGACTATGACTGTAACTATGACTATGAGCATGACTATAACTATTACAATTACTATTATTATTACTATACTATACTAGACTAGACTAGACTATACTATACTATACTATACTATTACTATACTAATTATTGTAACTGTAAATATAACTGTAGCTATAACCATAACTATGACTATGACTATAACTATGACTATGAGTATGACTATAACTATTACAATTACTATTATTATTACTATACTATACTAGACTAGACTATACTATTCTATACTATTACTATACTAATTATTGTAACTGTAAATATAACTGTAACTATAACCATAACTATGACTATGACTATGACTATAACTATGACTATGAGTATGACTATAACTATTACAATTACTATACTATACTAGACTAGACTATACTATACTATACTATACTATATTATACTATTACTATACTAATTATTGTAACTGTAAATATAACTGTAGCTATAACCATAATTATGACTATGACTATGACTATAACTATGACTATGAGTATGACTATAACTATTACAATTACTATTATTATTACTATACTATACTAGACTAGACTAGACTATACTATACTATACTATTACTATACTAATTATTGTAACTGTAAATATAACTGTAGCTATAACCATAACTATGACTATGACTATGACTATAACTATGACTATGAGTATGACTATAACTATTACAATTACTATTGTTACTACTATACTATACTAGACTATACTATACTATACTATACTATTACTATACTAATTATTGTAACTGTAAATATAACTGTAGCTATAACCATAATTACGACTATGACTATGACTATAACTATGACTATGAGTAGACTATAACTATTACAATTACTATTATTATTACTATACTATACTAGACTAGACTATACTATACTATACTATACTACACTATACTAATACTATATTATACTATACTATAATATAGCCTACTGTATGCTGTACTATACCACACAGTACACTAGGCCTATACTATATACTATACACTATACACTATAGGCTACTACACTATACTATACTATTACTATACTAATTATTGTAACTGTAAATATAACTGTAGCTATAACCATAATTATGACTATGACTATGACTATAACTATGACTATGAGTATGACTATAACTATTACAATTACTATTATTATTACTATACTATACTAGACAAGACTATACTATACTATTACTTTACTAATTATTGTAACTGTAAATATAACTGTACCTATAACCATAATTACGACTATGACTATGACTATAACTATGACTATGAGTATGAGTATGACTATAACTATTACAATTACTATTATTATTACTACACTATACTAGACTAGACTATACTATACTATACTATACTATATTATACTATTCTATACTATACTATATAGTGTTGTTGCTTTATATTGGTTTTTACAATGAAACGTCTCAGGAATTTAAGAATGGTTCAGACAAATATGCCCTAAGTATTTATCCCTGTATTCACTAGATTTAATTTGAAATCTTTCATTTAGTATACATAAAGCACACTACGTACATTAAAAGTGGTAACTCACAGCATATCCTCCGAGTTACGTAACACATTTAAGTACATAATCTGTGATTCATTAAATTGATTCGTAATATATACTAACACAATCAGTATACTTGAATAATTTTTCATCTGTATACAGTAGACACATTGTAGTTTAGTAAGTCTTAATGTGACAATACGACTAGTATTCGCATTTGATCGAAAGTTATTCATGTATATATGTTGTTTTTTGAGTAGTAGGATATGATTACTTAATTCAATTTAATTTGTACATAAACATGCATTAAAGTTAAAGCATATGATTGAACAGCAGTCTCTTTGAATTTAATAATTCACTTATAGGAATTTTTAAAAAATGAAGTAAAAATTCAAATAAACGAATAGACTACAACCACACAGCGTATACAAACTCTAATGTAACACGTGCAATAACTTCTACATAGGACAGACAGACAGATCATTTCAAACACGTTACAAAGAACACATCACAGCCTTAACAAAATTACAAAACACCTCCACATATGCAGAACACACCGCAAATACCAACCACACCTAAAAAGACATCAACACAGACATGGAAATACTGCACATCCAACCAAAAAGCCAGAAACTCAACACACTAGAACAATATGAAATATACAGACACACTAAAACACACCCCAACGATATTCTCAACACACAACTCAAATTCAAAACACATACACTCTTTGACTCTACACTACGAACCCACCCTCACAGGAAACAAGAAGCGCCAAGACCAACAACGAACAGTTCTGAAGATGGCCCAAAATAGGTCGAAATATGTTAATAAGGTACGTTAAAATTCAACACAAGACAATTCTTATCATGCATATTCCGAAGTAATAATTCAAGTTAAAAGATCTAAATGGGGAATTTTACTATATCTGAAAAAAATAACCGATTCCTTTTGTGTCTTAACAGCCATTATAAGAGGGTTAAATCAAACTATGGGTTGCCAAGTGTCATGGCGGACGAGCGCAATCTACTACGTCATTCAAAATTATACACGTATGCATTGCAGAAAACACTACACAATTTAGCGATGAGAGAAAGCCTGCAATCATGTATTTGAAAAGCCAACAAGTTGTAACTATGAAATAGTGGACGTAATTAATAGACACAACACCAGAGTCACATTGTTACGATGCCTCCAGCACAGTAAACTCGTGCGGTACAGCAAGTGTTCACCTAACACATTAACACCCGGGATCGATTCCCGTATAGAAGTAATTCTTTGGAAAATGTATGAGAGAATTGCAAATGATCGTAAAATTAGAAATTTAAACATCCAATGTCAGGACAGGGAATGGACAGACAAGACGGAGAGTGGACTGAGAGGGCATAGAGTGGACTGAGAGGAGATAGAGTGCACTGAAAGGACATAGAGAGGACTGAGAGGAGATAGAGTGTACTGAAAGGATATAGACTGTTCGGAGAGGACATAGAGTGGACTGAGAGGAGATAGAGTGGACTGAGGACATAGATTAAACCGAGAGGACATAGAGTGGACTGAGAGGAGATAGAGTGCACTGAAAGGACATTGAGGGGACTGAGAGATGGAGTGGACTGAGAGGAGATGGAGTGGACTGAGAGGAGATAGAGTGGATTGAGAAGAGATAGAATGGACTGAGAGGAGACAGAGAGCACTGAAAGCACATAGAGTGGACTGTTTGGAGATAGAGTGAACTGAGAGGAGAAAGACTGGACTGAGAGGAGATAGAATGGACTGAGAGGACGTAGAGTGGACTGAGAGGACATTGAGTGGACTGAGAGGAGATAGAGTGAACTGAGAGGAGATAGAGTGGACAGAGAGGAGATAGAGTGCACTGAGAGGACGTAGAATGGACTGAGAGGTTATAGAATGGACTGAGAGCACATAGAGTGGACCGAGAGGAGATAAAGTAGACTGAGAGGACATAGAGTGGAAAGAGGGGAGATACAGTGGACTGAAAGGATATAGAGTGGACTGAGAGGAGATAGAGGGGACTGAGAGGAGATAGAGGGGACTGAGAGGAGATAGATGGGACTGAGAGGAGATGGAGTGGACTGAAAGGAGAGAGAGTGGACTGAGAGGAGACAGAGTGGACTGAGAGGAGACAGAGAGTGGACTGAGGGGAGAAAGACTGGACCGAGAGGAGCTAGAGTGGACCGAAAGGAGATAGAATGAACCGAGAGAACATAGAGTGGACTGAGAGGAGATAGAGTGGACTGAGAGGACATAGAGTGGACTGAGAGGAGACAGAGTGGACTGAGGGAACATAGAGTGGACTGAGAGGAGAGAAAGTGGACTGAGGGGAGATAGAGTGGGCTGAGAGGGGATAGAGTGGAAGGAGAGGAGATAGGGTGGACTGAGACGAGATAGGGTGGACTGAGAGGAGATAGAGTGAACTGAGAGGCAATAGAGTGGAACGAGATGAGATAGAGTGGACTGAGAGGAGACAGAATGGAGTGAGAAGAGTTAGAGTGGACTAAGAGGAGATAGAGTGGACTGAGAAGAGCTAGAATGGACTGAGAGGAAATAGAGTGGACTGAGAGGAGATAAAGTGACTGAGAGGACATAGAGTGGACTGAGAGGAGATACAGTGGACTGAGAGGACATAGAGTAGACTGAGAGGAGATAGAGTGTACTGAGAGGAGAGAGAGTGGACTGAGAGGACATAGAGTGGACTGAGAGGAGATAGAGTGCACTGAAAGTACATAGATTGGACGGAGAGGAGTTAGAGTGAACTGAGAGGAGGCAGAGTGAACTGAAAGAAGAGAGAGTGGACTGAGACGGGATTATAGTGGACTCAGATGAGAGAGTGGACTGAGAGGAGAAAGACTGGACTGAGAGGAGCTAGAGTGGACTGAGAGGAAATGGAGTGGACTGAGAGGACATAGAGTTGGCTGAGAGGAGATAGAGTGGACTGAGAGGAGATAGAGTGGACTGAGAGGAGAAAGTGGACTGAGAGGACATTGAGTGGACTGAGAGGAGATAGAGTGGATTGAGAGGAGATAAAGTGGACTGAGAGGAGGTGGAATGGACTGAGAGGAGATAGAGTGGACTTAGAGGACATAGAGTAGACTGAGAGGAGATATAGTAGACAGAGAGGACACACAGTGGACTGAGAGGAGATGGAGTGGACTGAGAGGAGATAGAGTGCACTGAAAGGTCATAGAGTGCACTGAGAAGAGATAGAGTGCAGTGAAAGGACATAGATTGTTCGGAGAGAACACAGAGTGGACTGGGAGTAGATAGAGTGGACTGAGAGTAGATGGTGTGGAATGATAGGAGATAGAGTGGACCGAGAGGACATAGAATGGACCGAGAGGACATAGAGTGGACTGAGAGGAGATAGAGTGCACTGAAAGGACATAGAGTGGACTGATTGGAGATAGAGTGGACTGAGAGGACACAGAGTGGACTGAGAAAGCAGGGAGTGGACTGAGAGGACATAGAGTGGACTGAGAAAACATAGGGTGGACTGAGATGACACAAAGTGGACTGAGAAAAGAGGGAGTGGACTGAGAGGACATAGAGTGATTGAGATGACACAGAGTGGACTGAGAAGACAGAGTGGACTGAGATGACACATAGAGTGGACTGAGAAGACATAGAGTGATCTGAGATGATATAGAGTGGACTGAGATGACATTGAGTGGATTGATATGACAGAGTGGACTGAGAAGACAGGGAGTGGACTGAAAGTATATAGTGTGGACTGAGAAGACTTAGAGTGGACTGAGAAGGCATAAAGTGGACTGACATGACATAGAGTGGACTGAGGAGACAGGGAGAAGACTGAGATGACATTGAGTGGGCTGAGAAAACAGGGAGTTGACTGAGATATCATAGAGTGGACTGAGCAGACAGGGAGTGTACGTAGACGACATAGAGTGGTCTGAGAAGACATAGACTTGATTGAGGGGACATAGAGTGGAGTGAGAGGACATAGAGTGGACTGAGAGGACATACAGTGGAGTAAGAGGACATAGAGTGGACTGAGAAGACAGGGAGTGGACTGATAGGACATGGAGTGGACTGAGACAAGTGGAGAGAAATGACATAGAGTGGATTGAGGACATAGAGTGGACTGAGAGGACAGAATGTACTGAGAGGTCAGAAGGTGGACTGAGGGGACATAGAGTGAACTGAGACGACAGAGAGTGGACTGTGAGAACACAGAGTGTGCTGAGAGAACAGAGGGTGGAATGAAGGAATATATAGTGGACTGAAAGGACATAGAGTGAACTGAGAAGACACAGAGTGTTCTGAGAGAACAAAGGGTGGACTGAGAGTACATAGAGTGGACTGAGAGGACATAGTGGACTGAGAGGACATATAGTGGACTGAGATGACATAGATTGGGCGGAGAAGACATAGAGTGGACTGAGAAAACATATAGTGCCATGAAAAATTAAGGAGTGCACTGAGAAGACTTTCAGTGGACTGAGAAGTCATAGAGTGGACTGAAAGGACATATAGTGGACTGAGAAGATATAGAGTGGGCTGAGAAGACAGAGTGGACTGAGATGACATATAGCGGACTGAGAAGACGTAGAGTGGACTGACCCGACATGGAGTGGACAGAGATGGCATAAAGGGGATTGAGAAGACTTATAGTGGACTGAGATGACACATAGTGGACTGGGACGACATAGAGTGGACTGAGATATCATAAAGTGTACTGAGAAGGCATAGTTTCGACTGAGAAGACATAGAGTGGACTGAGAAAACTTAGAATGGACTGAGATGACAGAGTGGACTGAGAAGGCAGGGAGTGGACTAAGATAACACACAGTGGACTGAGAAAATATAGAGTGTACTGAGAAGACATGCAGTGGACTCAGATAACATACAGTGGTCTGACAAGACTGGTAGTGGACTGAGATACAGAGTGGACTGAGAAGACTGGGAGTTGACTGAGAATACAAGGAGTGGACTGAGGTGACATAGGGTGGACTGAGAAGACTGAGGGTGGACTGAGAGGACATAAAGTGGACTGGGAAACATAGAGTGAACTGAGAGGACATAGAGTGGACTGATATGACATAGAGTGGACTGAGGAAGACATAGAGTGGACTGAGAGGACATAGAGAGGACTGAGATGACATAGAGCGAACTGAGAAGACAGGGAGTGTACAGAGAGGATACAGTGTGGACAGAGATGACATAGAGTGGATTGAGAAAACAGGGAATGGACTGAGAGGACATAGAGTGGACTGGGAACACATAGAGTGGACTCGGAAGTCATAGAGTGGACTCAAATAACATAGAGTGGAGTGTGGAGCCTGAGAGTGGACTGAGATGACATAGAGTGGACAGAGAAAAGAGGGGTTGAATGAAAAGACATAGTGTAAACTCAGAAGACAGGGAGTGGACTTAGAGGACGTAGAGTGGTCTGAGAAGACATAGCATGCACTCAGATGATATAAAGTGGACTGAGAGGACAGGGAGTGGACTAGGAGGACATATATTGGACTGAGAAGACATAGAGTGGACTGACAGGACATAGAGGGGACTGAGAGGAGATAGAGTGGACTGAGAGGAGATAGAGTGGACTGAGAGGAGATAGTGTGGACTGAGAGGACATGGAGTGTACTGACAGGACATAGAGTGTACTGACAGGACATAGAGTGGACTGATAGGAGATAGTGTGGACAGAGAGGAGATAGTGTGGACTGAGAGGACATAGAGTGGACTGAGAGGCGATAGAGTGCGCTGAAAGGACATGGAGTGGACTGTGAGGAGAGAGAGTGAAATGAGATGAGATAGTGTGGACTGATAGGATATAGAGTGGATCGAGAGGAGATAGAGTGGACTGAGAGGAGATAGAGTGGACTGAGAGGACATAGAGTTGACCGAGAGGAGATAGAGTGGACTGAGAGGAGAGAGAGTGAACTGAGAGGAGATAGAGTGGACTGAGAGGAGAGAGAGTGGACTGAGAGGACATAGAGTGGACCGAGAGGAGATAGAGTGGAATGAGAGGAGAGAGATTGGACTGATAGGAGAGAGACTGCACTGAGAGGAGATAGAGTGAACGGAGAGGAGACAAAGTGGACTGAGAGAACATTGAGTGGACTCAGAGAAGACAGAGTGGACTGAGAGGAGATAGAGTGGACTGAGAGAATGTAGAATGGACTGAGAGTAGATAGAGTGGACCGAGAGGAGCTAGAGTGGACTGAGAGGAGATATAGTGAACTGAGAGAAAATACAGTGGACTGAGAGGAGATAGAGTTGACTGAGAGGAGATACAGTGCACTGTAAGGACATAGAGAAGACTGAGAGCAGATAGAGTGTACTGAAAGAATATAGACTGGCCGGAGAGGACATTGAGTGGACAGAGAGGAGATAGAGTGGACTGAGGACATAGAATAAACCGAGAGGACATAGAGTGGACTGAGAGTAGATAGAGTGCACTGAAAGGACATTGAGGGGACAAAGAGATAGAGTGGACTGAGAGGAGATAGAGTGGACTGAGAGGAGATAGAGTGGAGTGAGAAGAGATAGAGTGGACTGAGAGGAGATAGAGTGCACTGAAAGCTCATAGAGTGGACTGATTGTAGATAGAGAGGACTGAGAGGAGAAAGACTGGACTGAGAGAAGATAGAGTGGACTGAGTTGAGATAGAGTGGACTGAGAGGACGTAGAGTGGACTGAGAAGACATTGAGTGGACTGAGAGGAGATAGAGTGGACTGAGAGGAGATAGAGTGGACAGAGAGGAGATAGAGTGGACTGAGAGGACGTAGAACGGACTGAGAGGACATACAATGGATTGAGAGCACATAGAGTGGACTAAGAGCAGATAGAGTGCACTGAAAGGACATAGAGTGGACTTACAGGACATAGAGTGGACTGAGAGGACATAGTGTGGACTGAGAAGGGATAGAGTGGACTGAGAGGACATAGAGTGGAAAGAGAGGATATACAGTGGACCGAGAGGATATAGAGTGGATTGAGAGGAGATAGAGGGGACTGAGAGGAGATAGAGGGGACTGAGAGGAGATAGAGGGGACTGAGAGGAGATAGAGTGGACTGAGAGGAGAAAGAGTGGACTGAGAGGAGATAGAGTGGACTGAGAGGAGATAGAGTGGACTGAGAGGAGATAGAGTGGACTCAGGGGACAAAGACTGGACCGAGAGGAGCTAGAGTGGCCGAAAGGAGATAGAATGGACCGAGAGGACATAGAGAGGACTAAGAGGAGATAGGGTGGACTGAGAGGAGACAGTGTGGACTGTGAGAAGATAGAGTGCACTGAGAGTACATAGAGTGGACTGAGAGGAGAGAAAGTGGACTGAGAAGAGATAGAGTGGACTGAGAGGGGATAGAGTGGACTGAGAGGAGATAGGGTGGACTGAGACGAGATAGGGTGGACTGAGAGGAGATAGAGTGGACTGAGAGGCAATAGAGTGGACCGAGAGGAGTTAGAGTGGACTGAGAGGAGATAGAATGGACTGAGAAGAGTTAGAGTGGACTAAGAGGAGATAGAGTGGACTGAGAAGATGTAGAATGGACTGAGATGAAAATAGAGTGGACTGAGGGTAGATAAAGTGACTGAGAGGACATAGAGTGGACTGAGAGGAGATACAGTGGACTGAGAGGACATAGAGTAGACTGAGAGGAGATAGAGTGGGCTGAGAAGAGATAGAGTGTACTGAGAGGAGAGAGAGTGGACTGAGAGGACATAGAGTGGTCTGAGAAGAGATAGAGTGCACTGAAAGTACATAGAGTGGACTGAGAGGAGTTAGAGTGGACTGAGAGGAGGGAGAGTGGACTGAGAGTAGAGAGAGTGGACTGAGAAGAGATTAGATTGGACTGAGAGGAGAGAGAGTGGACTGAGAGGAGAAAGACTGGACTGAGAGGAGCTGGAGTGGACTGAGAGATCATGGAGTGGACTGAGAGGACATAGAGTGGACTGAGAGGAGATAGAGTGGACTGAGAGGACATTGAGTGGACTGAGAGGAGATAGAGTGGATTGAGAGGAAATAAAGTGGCTGAGGGGAGGTGGAATGGACTGAGAGGAGATAGAGTGGACTTAGAGGACATAGATTAGACTGAGAGGAGATATAGTGGACTGAGAGGACACACAGTGGACTGAGAGTAGATGGAGTGGACCGAGAGGAGATAGAGTGCACTGTAAGGTCATAGAGTGGACTGAGAAGAGATAGAGTGCACTGAAAGGACATAGATTGTTCGGAGAGGACATAGAGTGGACTGAGAGTAGATAGAGAGGACTGAGAGTAGATAGTGTGGAATGAGAGGAGATAGAGTGGACCGGGAGGACATAGAGTGGACTGAGAGGAGATAGAGTGCACTGAAATGACATAGAGTGGACTGATTGGAGATACAGTGGACTGAGAGGACACAGAGTGGACTGAGAAGGCAAGGAGTGGACTGAGAGGACATAGAGTGGAATGAGATGACATAGAGTGGACTGAGAAGGCATAGGTTGGACTGAGATGACACAAAGTGGACTGAGAAGAGAGGGAGTGGACTGAGAGGACATAGAGTGATTGAGATGACACAGAGTGGACTGAGAAGACAGAGTGGACTTAGAAGACATAGAGTGAACTGAGATGATATAGAGAGGACTGAGATGACATTGAGTGGATTGTAATGACAGAGTGGACTGAGAAGACAGGGAGAGGACTGAAAGTATATAGAGTGGACTGAGAAGACTTAGAGTGGACTGAGAAGGCATAAAGTGGACTGACATGACAGAGTAGACTGAGGAGACAGGGAGAGGACTGAGATGACATAGAGTGGGCTGAGAAAACAGGGAGTTGACTGAGATATCATAGAGTGGACTGAGCAGACAGGGAGTGTACTTAGACGACATAGAGTGGTCTGAGAAGACATAGAGTGGATTGAGGGGACATATAGTGGAGTGAGAGGACATAGAGTGGACTGAGAGGACATACAGTGGAGTGAGAGGACATAGAGTGGACTGAGAAGACAGGGAGTGGACTGATAGGACATAGAGTGGACTGAGACGACAAGTGGAGAGAGAAGACATAGAGTGGACTGAGGACATAGAGTGGACTGAGAGGACAGACTGTACTGAGAAGTCAGAAGGTGGACTGAGAGGACATAGAGTGAACTGAGACGACAGAGAGTGGACTGTGAGGACACAGAGTGTGCTGAGAGAACAGAGGGTGGAATGAAGGAATATATAGTGGACTGAAAGGACATAGAGTGAACTGATAAGACACAGAGAGTTCTGAGAGAACAAAGGGTGGACTGAGAGTACATAGAGTGGACTGAGAGGACATAGAGGACCGAGAGGACATATAGTGGACTGAGATGACATAGAGTTGACTGAGAAAACATATAGTGGCCTGAAAAATAAGGGAGTGGACTCAGAAGACATTGAGTGAACTGAGAAGTCATAGAGTGGAATGAAAGGACATATAGTGGACTGAGAAGATATAGAGTGGGCTGAGAAGACAGAGTGGACTGAGATGACAAAGAGTAGGCTGAGAAGACAGAGTGGACTGAGATGACATATAGTGGACTGAGAAGACGTAGAGTGGACTGACCCGACGTGGAGTGGACAGAGATGGCATAAAGGGGATTGAGAAGACTTATAGTGGACTGAGATGACACATAGTGGACCGGGACGACATAGAGTGGACTGAGATATCATAAAGTGTACTGAGAAGGCGTAGATTCGACTGAGAAGACATAGAGTGGACTGAGAAAACGTAGAATGGACTGAGATGACAGAGTGGACTGAGAAGGCAGGGAGTGGACTAAGATGACACACAGTGGACTGAAAAAATATAGAGTGTACTGAGAAGACATGCAGTGGACTCAGATAACATAGAGTGGACTGACAAGCCTGGGAGTGGACTGAGATGACAGAGTGGACTGAGAAGACTGGGAGTTGACTGAGAATACAAGTAGTGGACTGAGGTGACATAGGGTGGACTGAGAAGACTGAGAGGACATAAAGTGGACTGGGAAACATAGAGTGGACTGAGAGGACATAGAGTGGACTGATATGACATAGAGTGGACTGAGAAGACATAGAGTGGACTGAGAGGACATAGAATGGACTGAGAGAAGATAGAGTGGACAGAGATGACATATAGTGTACTGAGAAGACATGGAGTGGACTGAGAGAGCTTAGATTGGACACATAGCGGACTGAGAAAACATAGAGTGGACTGAGATTTCATAAAGTGGACTGGGAAAACATAGAGTGGACTGAGAAGACATAGATTCGACTGAGATGACATAGAATGGACTGAGAAGACAGGGAGTGGACTGAGAGGACATAGAGTGAACTGAGAAGACAGAGTGGACTGAGATAACTTAGAGTGGTCTGACAAGACAGGGAGTGGACTGACGTGACATAGAGCGGACTGAGAAGACTGGGAGTTGTCTGAGAATACAGGGAGTGAACCTAGGTGACATAGAGTGGACTGAGAAGACATAGAGTGGATTGAGAAATCAGAGGGTGGAGTGAGAGGACATAGAGTGGACTGAGATGACATAGAGTGAACTGAGAGACATAGAGTGGACTGAGAGAACACAGAGTGGACTGAGATGACATAGTGTGGACAGAGAAGACACGGAGTGGACTGAGAAGACATAGAGTGGACTGATATAACATAGAGCGGACTGAGAAGACATAGAGTGGACTGAGAGGACATAGAGTGGACTGAGATGACATAGAGCGGACTGAGAAAACAGGGAGTGCACTGGAAGGACATAGAGTTAACTGAGAGGACTTGGATTGGTCTGAGAAGACATAGAGTGCACTGAGAAGAGACTGAGCGGACTGAGAGGACATAGAGTTGACTGAGAAGGCATAGAGTGCACTGAGAAGAGATTGAGTGGACTGAGAAGACATAGAGTGGACTGAGAAGACGTAGAGTGGACTGAGTTAACGCATAGTGGACTGAGAAGGCGGGGAGTGGACGGAGATGACAGAGTAGACTGAGAAGAGAGAGTGGAATGAGATGACACATAGTGAACCGAAAAGACTGGGAGTGGACTGAGATGACAAAGAGTGGACAGAGGGGACATATCTTGGTCTGAGAAGACAGGGAATGGACTTTGAAAACAGGCAGTGGACTGAGAGGTCATAGAGTGAACTGAGAAAGCATAGTGTGGACTGAGTAGACATAGAGTGGTCTGAGATGACATATAGACTGGACTGAGAAGACTCTGATATAACTGAGATGACATAGAGTGGACTGAGAAGACAGAGAATTGACTGAGAAGACATAGAGTGGACTGAGAAAACAGGGAGTGGAGTGAGAGGACATAGAGCGGACTGAGAGGACATAGAGCGGACTGAGAGGACAGAGTGGACTGAGAGGACATAGAGTGGACTGAGATGACATAGAGAAAACTGAGAAGACATAGAGTGGACTGAGAGGACATAGAGTGAACTGAGAGGACATAGAGTGGACTGAGAGAACTTAGAGTGGACTGAGATGACATAGAGTGGACTGAGAAGACAGGGAGTGGACTGATAGGGCATAGAGTGGACTGAGAGTACATAGATTGGACTTAGAACTCATAGAGTAGACTGAGAGGACATAGAGTGGACTGAGAGGACATAGAGTGGACTTAGAAGGCATATAGTGGACTGAGGACATAGAGTGGACAGAGAGGACATAGAGTGGACTGGGAAAGCATAGAGTGTACTGAGAGGATGTAGCGTGGACTGAGATCACATAGAATAGAATGAGAAAACATGGAATGGACTGAGAAGTCCTTAGAGTGGACTGAGAACACATAGAGTGTACTGGGAAGGCATAGAGTGGACTGAGATGACATAGAGTGGACTGAGAAGACAGGGAGTTGTCTGAGAAGACATAGGGTGGACTCAGAAAACAGGGAGTGGACTTAGAGGATATAGAATGGTCTGAGAAGACATTGAGTGGTCTCAGATGATATAAATTTGACTGAGACGACAGGGAGTGGACTGGGAGGACGTATAGTGGTCTGAGAAGACATAGAGTGGACAGAGAAGACAGGGAGTGGACTGAGAGTACATAGAGCTGACTGAGAGGACATAGAATGGACTGAGAAGTCATAGTGAACTGAGAGGACATAGAGTGGACTGAGAGGACACAGAGTGCACTGGGAGGGCTCAGAGGACAGAGAATGGACTGAGAGGACATAAAGTGGACCGAGATTTCAGAGAGTGTACTGGTTGGACTGAGAGGACCCAGATTGTAATAAGAGGAGAGAGAGTGGACCGAGAGGACAAAGAGCAGACTGAGAGCCCATAGAGTGATCTGAGAGTACAGAGAGTGGACTGAAAGTTCGGAGATGGGGCTCAGAGGACAGAGAATTGACTGAGAACATAGAGTGGACTGAGAGTTCAGAGAGTGGAATCAGAGTACAGAGTGGACTGAGAGGACATGGAATGGACTGAGAGGACATAGAATGGACTGAGAGGACAAAAAGTGGACTGAGAGGACAGTGAGAGGACTGAGGGACAAAAAGAGAATTGTAAGGGCAGAATTTGGACTGAGAGGACACAGAAGAATATGACAGAGTAGACAGAGAGAATGGAAATATAGGTTGAGCTCGAGAAAATTATTCCCCCTCAGTAAGACTTGTAATCTTACATGTGATTAATACGGGAAGTAATAAATTGCTATAAAAAAAATCAAAAGCAGAAAATCTAGACATACGGAAAGTCTCTTGCTGTGAAACTTACGGGCCACTGTTTGAACTCAGTGAAGGCGTTCTGTCTTTAGTTTGATCCTAGTAAACTTATAACATATCGTTATGGATATGAAGGAACTGTAAAAAATGGTAGTCCTGTAAACATAATGTCCCATGTCAACGTATTAGCAGGCCATAGTTAGAATCCTGTCAGGACATTATTTCGCGAGTTCGATCCTTGTAAACTTTTGAATGACAGGTAGAGGTATGAAATGCTAAAAAAGAATTGCAGAATTAGTAAATATAAACGCCCTTACTGGAATAGTAACAGGTCGTACTCTGAAGTAAGTCAGAGAATTATTATCCTAATTCGAGCCTAGTGTAAACATATGACATTAGTATGGGTATGAAGGAGTTGGTACTCTAAAGAATGCAGAATGTGTAAAGAAGTCCCTGTCCTAATAGTAATCTACAATTGATTCAAGGCTGAAGGGCATTAACTCCTCAGTTCGAGCATTGTGAACTTATGAGTTATAAGTGTGTGCATGAAGGGAAAGGCAAAAAAAAATTGGAAGATTATTATACTTCACGACATCTTACTGAAATATCCTTAGTATCACACCTGGAAGGGCATTATTTTCTAGAGTGGAATAATGTAATCCAATAAGAACAGTTGACACAGATGGTAAGGATAGGCCTAGTATGAGAGAAAGTGATCCGCAGGGAAGGTGAGACATTAATCATGAAACAAGTAAATAAATCATACCAATATTGTTGTACACATAGAATGTAATACATATTGAACAATCCTAACACATTCTGGTATAAACAATAATAAACTACAGGTGTTAGTAAACAGTATATGAAGAAACTAATCAATAATGTTGAACCAGTACTGGTACCTAACTGCATGACAATGTTTAGGTAATGATGAATGCAATGACGGTAAAACATAAAAAACGCGTGCAAATGCAATTATTTTACAACACCAATATAAACATTAAAAATAAGGAAATAGCATAAACTGTAAAGGAGTGTATTTCCATATAATTGCCTAACGTAGGAACAAACCTATCTTTTTCTTTCGGTTTTCTTACAGTTTATATTTGGTGTGATATGGGCTTCGATGTCTAAATCAATGATTTCTTATAATACCCTTGCCTATGCGATAAATGAAAGCCTAGTGCATCAGTACTGTGCCTATGTTAAACCAAAGTATAACACCTGCACGTGGGCAATTGAAGGTGCTTCCCCATCTCCACTGCGTCTCTTATATGATGAGGCTCCAGTAAGTCAACATATTGCATACTGTTGAGCCTGACGTAATTGAAAGTTCAGCGTGGCTGTGCAGTGTCGTGCCTCAACAAGGTCGAAGTTATGTTTGGGTGATTAGTCAATGATCACTACACTCATACTTTACAGTCTACGTACCACGTTCATCATTTAATATTACACGAACTCAACATGCCGTATTATATTTATTGAACATTATAATGATTTTTTAAAATATTGAGTTTCAAATATGAGCAGTCCCTACTTTTTACGGCACACTGCTTTCAAAATATATCACTTATCAGTAAAATATTTCTGTATGTAGCTCAGTTGGTAGTGCAGCTGACTACGGACTGGAAAGTCCGGGATTCGATCCCAGGTGGTGACAAAAGTTTTTCTCGTTGCCAAACTTTCAGAACGGCCCCGAGGTTCACTCAGCCTCCTATAAAATTGAGTACCGGGTATTTCCCCGGGGTAAAAGATGGTCAGAGCGTGGTGCCGACCACACCACCTCATTCTAGTGCCAAAGTCATGGAAAGCATGTGGCTCTACCTCCATGCCCCCCCAAGTGCCTTCATGGCATGTTACGGGGATACCTTTACCTTTTTACTGTACATAACTCTCCCCTCGCTTAGAAAGGCCTGCGGTACTGATACTACAACATATTTGTGTGCACTTGTAAAGTACCTCGTGTAGGGCCGCGTTTAGTAGCGAGCTGGACTCCGTAGTCCTGATTATGACGTAATCGCGATATGCGAATTATATTAACTTCTACAAAAGCTGGTACTAGCGTACGAAAAACATTTGCTCTATATACATAAACAGCACAAGTTATGTTATAATTCCGATAAGGAGAACAAGATTTCACTGTATGGATGTAGTAGCAAGACTTTATTTATGATAATAAGGTAATTCCCAAGTGTTGTATACTGCACACATTCCTTACGAAGTTCTTGAACGTTGAGGATATATTGTAAATTACGAATATAGACATAGACTATCCAAGTTGAGTATTGTGTGAATTAGTAGTTAAATTCATTTATTACATTCTTAAAAATTATATATTATATGGATCATAAGAGGAGACAAAGAGGAAAGCAGAAAATAGGAAAGACTGTAGAATAATGGGTGTGCATTGAAAGACCTACCCTTGGACAGAACGCTATGAATGGATATATATATAGCGCTGGGCTTCTATGCCCAAGGTTGCGGGTTCGATCCCGGGCCAGGTCGATGGCATTTAAGTGTGCTTAAATGCGACAGGCTCATGTCAGTAGATTTACTGGCATGTAAATATATATATATATATATATATATATATTCATAGTGCTCATCTTCTGTGGACCTCTGGAGAAAGAACTAAGGAAGGGACTAGTGAAGTGCTTTGTGTGGAGTGTAGTATTGTATGGGGCAGAAACATGGACATTACGACGAAGTGGATAGAACCGACTATGAACATTTGAAATGTGGATATGGAGAAGGAAGGGACAGACAGAATAAGAAACGAAACTGTGTTGGAAACAGTGGGTAAGAAAGAATGATGCTGAAACTTACCAGAGAGAGGAAAAGGAATTGGCTGGGTCACTGACTGAAAAGAAACTGCCTACTTAAGGATGCACTGGAAGGAATGGTGAACGAGAGAAGAGTTCGGGGCAGAAGAAGATATCAGATGATAGACGACATTAAGATATATGGATCATATGCGGAGACAAAGAGGACGACAAGAAATAGGAAAGACTGGAGAATGCTGGGTTTGTAATGAAAGACCTGCCCAAGGGCAGAACACTATGAATGAATGAATGAAAATTCATAGTTTTCTGCCCAAAGGCAGGCCTTACAATGCAAACCCAACAATCTCAAATCTTCACTACTTTCTGCCTTCCTCTTAAACTCCGCATATGATTCGTGTATCATAAAGTTGTCTATCATCTGATATCTTCTTCTGCCTCCAACTTTTCTTCCGGTCACTATTCGTTCCAGTGCAATACTTTAGTAGACAGTTTCTTCTCAGCCAGTGACCCAGCCAATTATTTCTTTTTCTCTTCCTGAACAGTTTCAGCATTATTCTTTCACCTACTCTTTACAACCCAGCTTCATTTATTATTCTGTCTGTCCATTTCATACGCTCCATTGTTCTCCATATCCGTATTTTAAATGCTTCTGGTCTCTTCTTTTCACTTCGTCGTAATGTCCATGTTTAAGCATCACAGAATGCCACACTCCACACAAAGCACATCACTAGTCTCTTCCTCTTCTTTTTTCATAGGTCGGCAGAAGATGCTCATTATTGTATTAAAGCTTCTTTTGCCATTGCTATTCTCCTCCTGACTTCCTAACAACAGCACATATTACTGCTTATACTACACCTAGTTTATATAATTATATACATAGTCTAACTTGTATATGTTATTATTGTCACATAAAACCATGTGTTTTTCACTCCAAAGGCATAGCTAAGACAGAGTTATCACTAGCACTAGGACTTTCATTCCACTACCACCACCATCATCACTATCACTTCCATAATCTCATCTCCACTTACTCGAATTATTTCGTCCATAGATGACTCGCACTGTTACAGAGGCAGGTGGCAAGTTTGGAGTTACTCGCTCTCTCAACCATTTCTCTAAGCTGGAGGAATTCATTTCTTGGTGGTAGTCACCACTAGTTGAGCCAACTTTATAACTGAGGAGACCACCATCAAGAAATCAGTTTCGAAACCTATATCTACTATTATTAGCCTTTGACTTGTTTCCTTCTAACATCTTATCTTTTCTGGCACTATTTTTTGGAAATTAAAATCGGTGTCTATCGAAGACTCACAGAGACAATTTGTCTATGCTCTGCTCTAAAGCGTTTAACTTTTGTCATATTCTTGCAACGCAAATCAATAATGTTCGGTCGTCCTCGAATGAGTCTTCGATCCTGTAGTATCTTCCGCAGAAATCTCATGCTTTTAGTATAGTATTAAAAACATTACAACATTTTGCTATCTCTCTTCCTTCTAAACGCAAACTGTGACTTGCATAGAGGCAGAGATTTAAAATGTTTCTTTACAGACTATGGAGCGGTAATGTTTTCAACGGATGATATACCCTACTGAATGTTATCTCAGTTATCTCAGCTCGGCATATCGCACTCATAGGTCGAGAGGTTACGGTCTCCTAGTTCCTCAACACCTCTCTCAGAAGTAGCTACTAGACATTGCCCTACAATACTACATGCATTCGGTAGAAGTGACTAAAAATATAGTGAAATAGACCGTTGTTTCTAGCAAGAAATTCATGGTTGTAACTTGTGTAGAAGTTCCTCTGATACTGAAATTGAAAAACAATTTCCATTAAAACTCGATTTTAAAAATTATAACATAGACCGTTATTCTGCCCTACGCTGTGTCATCTCAGTCATCTTTGTGTCATCTCAGTACTCCCTGTGTCATCTCAGTACTCTCTGTGTCATCTCAGTACACTCTGTGTCATCTCAGTCCACTCTGTGTCATCTCAGTACTCTCTGTGTCATCTCAGTCCACTCTATTTCATCTCAGTACACTCTGTGTCATCTCAGTCCACCCTATGTCATCTCAGTCCTCTCTGTGTCAAATCAGTCCACTCTGTGTCATCTCATTCCACTCTATGTCATCTCAGTACTCTCTGTGTCATCTCAGTCCACTCTATGTCATCTCAGTACTCTCTGTGTCATCTCAGTCCACTCTATGTCATCTCAGTACTCTCTGTGTCATCTCAGTCCACTCTATGTCATCTCAGTACTCTCTGTGTCATCTCAGTCCACTCTGTGTCATCTCAGTACTCTCTGTGTCATCTCAGTACTCTTTGTGTCACCTCAGTCCACTCTGTGTCATCTCAGTACTCTCTGTGTCATCTCACTACACTCTGTGTCATCTCAGTCCACTCTGTGTCATCTCAGTACTCTCTGTGTCATCTCACTACACTCTGTGTCATCTCGGTCCACTCTATGTCATCTCAGCACACTGTGTGTCATCTCAGTCCACTCTATGTCATCTCAGTCCACTCTGTGTCATCTCAGTACACTCTGTGTCATCTCAGTACTCTCTGTGTCATCTCAGTACTCTCTATGTCATCCCAGTGCACTCTGTGTTCTCTCAGCCCACTCCCTGTCTTCTCAGTCCACTCTATGTCATCTCAGTGCTCTCTGAGTCATCTCAGTACACTCTATATAATCTCAGTACTTTCTGTGTCATCTCAGTACACTCTGCGTCATCTCAGTCCACTCTATGTCATCTCAGTCCTCTCTGTGTCATCTCAGTACACTCTGTGTCATGTCAGTCCACTCCATGTGATCTCAGTACTCTCTGTGTCATCTCAGTACTCTCTGAGTCATCTCAGTACACTCTATGTCATCTCAGTCCTCTCTGTGTCATCTCACTACACTCTGTGTCATCTCGGTCCACTCTATGTCATCTCAGCACACTGTGTGTCATCTCAGTCCACTCTATGTCATCTCAGTCCACTCTGTGTCATCTCAGTACACTCTGTGTCATCTCAGTACTCTCTGTGTCATCTCAGTACTCTCTATGTCATCCCAGTGCACTCTGTGTTCTCTCAGCCCACTCCCTGTCTTCTCAGTCCACTCTATGTCATCTCAGTGCTCTCTGAGTCATCTCAGTACACTCTATATAATCTCAGTACTTTCTGTGTCATCTCAGTACACTCTGCGTCATCTCAGTCCACTCTATGTCATCTCAGTCCTCTCTGTGTCATCTCAGTACACTCTGTGTCATGTCAGTCCACTCCATGTGATCTCAGTACTCTCTGTGTCATCTCAGTACTCTCTGAGTCATCTCAGTACACTCTATGTCATCTCAGTACTTTCTGTGTCATCTCAGTACACTCTGTGTCATCTCAGCCCACACTATGTCATCTCAGTCCTCTCTGTGTCATCTCAGTATAATCTGTGTCATCTCAGTACTCTCTGTATCATGCCAGTACACTCTGTGTTCTCTCAGCCCACTCTCTGTCTTCTCAGTCCACTCTATGTCATCTCCGTACACTCTGTGTTATCTCAATGCACTCTTTGTTCTCTCAGCCCACTCCCTGTCTTCTCAATCCACTCTATGTCATCTCAGTACTCTCTGTGTCATCTCAGTACACTCTGTGTTCTCTCAGCCCACTTCCTGTCTTCTCAGTCCACTCTATGTCATCTCAGTACTCTCTGTGTCATCTCAGTACACTCTGTGTACTCTCAGTCCACTCCCTGATTTCTCAGTTCACACTATGTCCTCTCAGTCCACCCTCTGTACTCTCAATACACTGTATGCAATTTCCGTCCACTCCCTCTCTTCTCAGTCCACTCTATGTCCTCTCAGTCCAGTCCGTGTTGTCTCAGTACACTATGTGTCCTCTCAGTCCAGTATCTGTCTTCTCAGTCCACTCTATCTAATCTCAGTCCACTCCCTGTCTTCTCAGTCCACTCTATGTCCTCTTAGTCCACTTCCTGTCCTCTCTCCCCACTCTGAGTTCTCTCAGTCCACTCCATATGTTCTCAATCCAGTCTATGTCCTCTCAGTCCACTGCCTGTCTTCTCAGTCCACTCCCTCTTCTCAGTCCACTCTCCGTCCTCTCAGTTCACTCTGTGTCATCTCAGTCCCCTCTTTGTATTGACAGTTCACTCACTGTCCTCTCAGTCCACTCTATGTGCTCTCGGTCCAATCTATGTCTTTTTAGTACACTGTCTTTCCTACCAGTCCACTCTGTCTACTCTCTGTCCACTCTTTGTCTTCTCAGTCCACACTCTGTCCCTCAATCCACTCTATGTTATCTCAGTCTAATCTCTGCCCTGTAAATACTCTGTCTTTCCTAACAGTCCACTCTATATCTTCGCAGTCCTCTCTTTGTATCTCAGTCCACTCTATGTGCTCTTAGTACAGTCTCTGTCCTGTTTCTACGCTCTTTTTCTCTCACTCCACTCACTGTCCTCTCAGTCCACTCTATGTGCCCCCGGTCCAATCTCTGTCCTGTCACTACACTCTCTTTCCTACCAATCCACTATCTGTAGTCTCATTCCACTCTATGTAATCTCAGTCCACTCTCAGTCTACTCTCTGTACTCTCAGTCTTCTCTTTGTCTTCCCAGTCCACTCACTGTCCTCTCAGTCCACTCTATGTGCTCTCGGTCCAATCTATGTCTTTTTAGTACACTGTCTTTCCTACCAGTCCACTCTGTCTACTCTCTGTCTACTCTTTGTCTTCTCAGTCCAATTTATGTGCTCTGAGTCCAATCTTTATCCTGTTTCCACACTCTCTGTTCTCTCAGTCCATTTTATGTGCTCTCAGTCCAATCTCTCTCTTGTCGCGACACTTTCTTTCCTACCAGTCCACTGTGAGTCCACTCTATGTCATCCCAGCCCACTTTTTGTACTCTCAGTCCACTCTGTGTGCTCTCATTCCACTCTATGTGCTCTCAGTCCAATCTATGTTCTCTCATTCCAATCTCTGTCCTGTCACTACACTCTCTTTCCCACCAGTCCACTCTAAGTCCACTCTATGTCATCTCAGTCCACTGTTTCTACTCTCAGTTCACTCTATGTGCTCTCTGTCCACTCTATGTGCTCTCAGTCCAATCAATGTGCTCTCAATTCAATCTGTGTCCTGTCTCTACACTCTCTTTCCTACCAGTCCACTCTCAGTCCACACTATGTCAGCTCAGTCCACTGTTTTACTCTCAGTCCACTTATGTGCTCTCAGTCCACTCTATGTTGCTCTCAGTCCAATATATGTGCTCTCAGTCCACTCTATGTGCTCTCAGTCCAATCTATGTGCTCTCAGTCCAATCCATGTCCTGTCACTACACTCTCTTTGTTACCAGTCCACTCTCAGTCCACTCTATGTGCTCTCAGTTCACTCTATGTGCTCTCAGCCCACTCTATGTGCTCTCAGTCCAATCTATGTTCTCTCAATCCAATCTGTGTCCTGTCACTACACTCCTACCAGTCCACTCTCAGTCCACTCTATGTGCTCTCAGTCCACTCTATGTGCTCTCAGTCCAATCTATGTGCTCTCAGTCCACTCTATGTTATCTCAATCCATTTTATGTGCTCTCAGTGCAATCTATGTGCTCTCAGTCCAATCAATGTCCTGTCACTACACTCTCTTTCCTACCAGTCCACTCTCAGTCCACTCTATGTGCTCTCAATCCAATCTGTGTCCTGTCACTACACTCCTACCAGTCCACTCTCAGTCCACTCTATGTGCTCTCAGTCCACTCTATGTGCTCTCAGTCCAATCTATGTGCTCTCAGTCCACTCTATGTTATCTCAATCCATTTTATGTGCTCTCAGTGCAATCTATGTGCTCTCAGTCCAATCAATGTCCTGTCACTACACTCTCTTTCCTACCAGTCCACTCTCAGTCCACTCTATGTGCTCTCAATCCAATCTGTATCCTGTCACTACACTCTTTTTCCTACCCGTCCACTCTCAGTCCACTCTATGTCATCTCAGTCCTCTCTTTGTACTCGCACACCACTCTATGTGCTCGCATTCCAATCTCTGTCCTGTTTCTATACTCTCTATCCTCTCATTACACTCTATGTGCTCTCAGTTCAATCTCTGTGCTGTGACTACACTGTCTGTCTTACCAGTTTTCTCTTTGTCCTCTCAGTCCACTCTGTCATATCAGTCCATTCTCTGTCATCTCAGTCTACTCTCTCTCCTCTCAGTGCACTCTGTGTGCTCTCAGTCCAATCTCTGTACTGTCACTACACTCTCTGTACTACTAGTGAACTCTTTGCCTTTTCAGTCCACTCTTTTTCTTCTCAGTCCACTCTATGTGCTATCAGTCCAATCTATGTTCTGTCACTACACTCTCTGTCCTACTAGTACACTCTTTGTCTTCTCAGTCCACTCTGTGTGCTATCAGTCCAATCTATGTAATGTCACTACACTCTCTGTCCTGCTAGTGCACTCATTGCCTTCTCAGTCCACTCTTTGTTTTCTCAGTCCACTCTGTGTGCTATCAGTCCAATCTATGTCCTGTCACTACACTCTCTGTCCTACTATTGCACTCATTGCCTTCTCAGTCCACTCTTTTTCTTCTCAGTCCACTCTGTGTGCTATCAGTCCAATCTATGTTCTGTCACTACACTCTCTGTCCTACTAGTGCACTCATTGCCTTCTCAGTCCACTCTTTGTCTTCTCAGTCCACTCTGCGTGCTTTCAGTCCAATCTATGTCCTGTCACTACACTCTCTGTCCTTCTAGTGCACTCATTGCCTTCTCAGTCCACTCTTTGTCTTCTCAGTCCACTCTGTGTGCTATCAGTCCAATCTATGTCCTGTCACTACACTCTCTGTTCTACTAGTGCACTCTTTGTCTTCTCAGTCCACTCTGTGTGCTATCAGTCCAATCTATGTCCTGTCACTACACTCTCTGTCCTACTAGTGCACTCATTGCCTTCTCAGTCCACTCTATGTTTTCTCAGTCCACTCTGTGTGCTATCAGTCCAATCTATGTCCTGTCACTACACTCTCTGTTCTACTAGTGCACTCATTGCCTTCTCAGTCCACTCTTTGTTTTCTCAGTCCACTCTGTGTGCTATCAGTCCAATCTCTGTCCTGTCACTACACTCTCTGTTCTACTAGTGCACTCATTGCCTTCTCAGTCCACTCTTTGTCTTCTCAGTCCACTCTGTGTGCTATCAGTCCAATCTATGTCCTGTCACTACACTCTCTGTTCTACTAGTGCACTCTTTGTCTTCTCAGTCCACTCTGTGTGCTATCAGTCCAATCTATGTCCTGTCACTACACTCTCTGTTCTGCTAGTGCACTCTTTGTCTTCTCAGTCCACTCTGTGTGCTATCAGTCCAATCTATGTCCTGTCACTACACTCTCTGTTCTACTAGTGCACTCTTTGTCTTCTCAGTCCACTCTGTGTGCTATCAGTCCAATCTATGTCCTGTCACTACACTCTCTGTTCTAATAGTGCACTCTTTGTCTTCTCAGTCCACTCTGTGTGCTATCAGTCCAATCTATGTCCTGTCACTACACTCTCTGTTCTACTAGTGCACTCTTTGTCTTCTCAGTCCACTCTGTGTGCTATCTGTCCAATCTATGTCCTGTCACTACACTCTCTGTTCTAATAGTGCACTCTTTGTCTTCTCAGTCCACTCTGTGTGCTTTCAATCCAATCTATGTCCTGTCACTACACTCTCTGTTCTAATAGTGCACTCTTTGTCTTCTCAGTCCACTCTGTGTGCTATCAGTCCAATCTATGTCCTGTCACTACACTCTCTGTTCTAATAGTGCACTCTTTGTCTTCTCAGTCCACTCTGTGTGCTTTCAGGCCAATCTATGTCCTGTCACTACACTCTCTATTCTACTAGTGCACTCTTTGTCTTCTCAGTCCACTCTGTGTGCTATCAGTCCAATCTATGTCCTGTCACTACACTCTCTGTTCTAATAGTGCACTCTTTGTCTTCTCAGTCCACTCTGTGTGCTATCAGTCCAATCTATGTCCTGTCACTACACTCTCTGTTCTAATAGTGCACTCTTTGTCTTCTCAGTCCACTCTGTGTGCTTTCAATCCAATCTATGTCCTGTCACTACACTCTCTGTTCTGCTAGTGCACTCTTTGTCTTCTCAGTCCACTCTGTGTGCTTTCAGGCCAATCTATGTCCTGTCACTACACTCTCTGTTCTACTAGTACACTCTTTGTCTTCTCAGTCCACTCTGTGTGCTTTCAATCCAATCTATGTCCTGTCACTACACTCTCTGTTCTATTAGTGCACTCTTTGTCTTCTCAGTCCACGCTGTGTGCTTTCAGGCCAATCTATGTCCTAGCACTCTGTGTCCTATCAGTTCAGTCGTATTTCCTCTCAGTCTAATCTCTGTGCTGTAACTACACTCTCCGTCCTACCAGTCCATTGTCTGTCCTCGTAGTCCACTCTATGACCTCAGTGCATTACCTTTCCTGTTATTGGGCATTATATGTCCTAGTTTTACGATTATTTGCATATCTGTGATGCTTATACATGTACCATGGAATTACATTTATACGGGGATCGAACCCGGGTAATAATTTGTTTGGTCAACAGTTTCTTTTCCGTACTGTTCTCCTGAGGTGGAAGCATCGTGTCAATGCGACTCTGGTGTTCTGTCTGTAAACTACGTCCACGATTTCATACAGTTACAACTATTCGCTTTGGAAATACATGATAGCAGCTTTTCACTCATCTTTAAGGAGTGTAGTGTTGGCTGCCATGCATACATGCTTAATTTGATTTACGTAGTAGCCGTGCGCGCGTCCGCCATGACACTTCGCCTCGGCAACCTATAACTGGATTTAACCAAAATTATGGAAGTATGAATATGCTTTGAGACGGAGGGAAACAAAAGAATGCAAGTGATTCTTATTTGCAGGGTGAGCTTTATGGGGGATTAATAATAATAATAATAATAATAATAATAATAATAATAATAATAATAATAATAATAATAATAATAATATGTATGGTATTTTCTATCTAGGATTCTACTCCCCTCATCAGAAATCTTAATTCGCAAACGCCTACGGTACGATAATAAATAAATGAAATCACAGTTCCTTTTTGTATGTTTTAATGTCAACTGAAATATAAAACTTATAGAATAACCGTTCGTAATATGCATATCAATAAACGCGAAATGTAAGTAAGTATAAGTAAGATGGCGGAAGCAATATGTAAGACAGCAGAATGTGCTCTACAAAACTGATAAACATAGCAGAAACAGGTGGATACCTAAAAACGGACATCAAAGAAGGCATCCTGAACACAGTGAGTACAATAAAGATATATATTAAGTCACTGGAAGAAAAAGAGAAATTAGAAAATGAAGAGGGAACTGACAATGTATGGGGCTTCACATCGACACAGCAAAAGAGGGAGACGCCAACATCGACACGAGACAGGTGGTGCCATCTGTTGACAGCGCGCAAGAAATGCAAAGAGGAGTCTGCCGCGCCGAGACTCCATCTGTCGGAAATAGCAGTAACTCGAACGGCCAAGACCACGTCCAGAGAGCGCACCGCGAAGAAAATAGCAAGATGGAACAAACAAACTTCCTACAAACATTAGAAGGAAAAGTAACAGAAAACATCATGCGAAACATCAATAATATGATGGACACCATAACACGAAACTTAAAGAACATAATAAACCAAGAAATAGAAGTCCTAAAGGGAAAAGAAATAAAAACGGGGAAGCAACACCAGGACGCGGATCAAGGAGGGCCAGCAGGAGCAAACAAACAGACCGAAAATCCAATCCCCAAAATCACGGAGGAGACTCAAGAAGAGGACGGCGAAGATAACAAAAACACGGAGGAGGACAACAGTAACGTACAGATCAGGCAGACAACAAAAAGTAGGGGCAGGAACAAGATCAAGAATCGAAGATCTTCGAGCAGCAGAGAAAAGGGCCTGGCTATATGTAGGGAGGCTGAGACCAGAGACAACAGGCGAGACAATAAAAAGATTCCTGGAGAAGAGAGAAATTAAGGACAACGTTACCTGCGAAGAATTGACAACCAAATACGACACCAAGTCATTCAAAGTAGGCATCCCATTCCATAAGCGAGAAGAGACTAAAACAGAAGGATTTTGGCCAGAAGGAGTAATCGTCAGAAGGTTTACGTTTCGCAGATTTTTTCGCGGAAATGAGGGAGTCACACTCGAGTAATGAAGAAAACTTAAACCCGAATAACAGTAAGAAGAAAGAAAAAACGGAAAATCTCAAAATCATGCTATGGATCATAGAAAGTCTTAAGAATGCAATGATTCTAACGCCACAAGATTTCTTCCATGGATACGACATAGCAATATTAACAGAAACTTTTCTAACTGAAAACTGGGAACACCCTGATTTCTACAGTACACACCTCAAAGCAACACACGGAGAAAGAGGAAGAACGAAAGGGGGAGTATCTATTCTCACAAGACCAGAACATACTCCGATATAGGAACAAGACTACTGGAATACACTATTTTAACGGAAATAAAAACGTGTACAATAATAGCAGCATACTTCCAACCAAACAAAACGGCTCTTAACATAAGGGATGAAATAGGACAAATGATCACACAGAGTAATCAAAACAAACCAATAATCATCGCAGGCGACCTCAACTGTAGACTGGATATACAAACACACAAATCGAAAATAATCATAGAAAAGCTACAAGAAGACGGTTTCACTCTACTAAACGACCCAATGGAACCGACGTATTTCTCGCATAACGGAAAAAGTACAATAGATATCGCGCTAATAAGAGGAACAATACGGGGCAGTATAACACCGTCATGGACAGCAAGTCATACCCCAATAACAAAACACATCCTCCTGGAAATAAACATAAAAGTGGAATGGAGTGGAACACGAAGAAAAGAAACAGAAAACCTCTCACGCGTCATCAATGTTAGACAAGTGGAAGAACAAGCAAACACGATACGAGAAATAGAAATGCACATACAAAACGAAGACTTGGAAAAAGCAACACGAGCCATAGAAGACATCCTAAGACAGGCTGCGGAACCAAAGAAAAACAGAAGGGCTGAAAAATGGTTCGATAAGGAGTGCTATATGTTACGGAAGGACCTATTGGAAACATTACAGCACCTAAAAACAAGCGCAGGCGAGACAATCCTCAGAACATACTCTCAAAAACGAAAACAATACAAGAAGCTAATCATGGAGAAGAAAAGCCACTATTGGGAAGATGAAGGTAGAAGAATCGCGGAAGAAGCAAAGACAGACCCATACATCGCACTGAGACCAAGGAAACAAACCCCAACCCAATACATATCCATGGAACAATGGGAGACACACTTCTGTAACATAATAAACAAGAAAATTATAACAAATAAACCAGATCATAATCCCAAGGAAACCCAGCAAGACACGGAAGCATGGACACCATTAAAAATAGAAGAGGTCCAAAATGCAATATTTAACACCAAAAATAAAAAAGCCGCAGGCCCAGACAGGCTCTACAATGAGTACATCCAAGACACAGCCCAAATAATGACACCAGTATGGACAAAACTTTACAACAAATGTCTAGAAACAGCATCCATACCTGAACAATGGAGACAATCGACAATAAAAGTAATGTTCAAAGGGCCAGGAGACCACAATCACCCAGGTAAATACAGAGGAATAGCGCTAGAAAACACCCCCTTCAAAATATTTACAAGAATAATAACAAACAACATAACTGAAATAATAGAAGAACAGCTACCCGAAAACCAACTAGGGTTCAGAAAATGGAAATCAACATTAACAGCAATAGAAGCACTACTAAAGAACATATAGGATGCCTTGGACGAAAGGGAGAAGTTCTATGTGGTGTTCATAGATTTCACAAAAGCGTGGTCATACAACTGTTACATTGAATTTTATTTTTTATCATATTGTAAAAATAAACTGTACAAACTATGCTTTCGACAGTTTTACTACACCTAATACAGTTACTCAACTTTTATTTTGAAAATCCTATTTTGAGTGAGACAGAATTGTACAACTAATTTAGTTGGTTCTCAATACATCGGTACAGACAGCGCGAGCCTAAACTGTGTTTCGCCTTGGTATCAGGAATTTCGAAGATATTTCTTATTGGTTACTATGTGTGACGGTAATATTAGGATTTTTTTTATCTTTCCGAAAATCCTCTTTTTCAGATAAGTCTTCCATGAAAATCCTTTCCTCTAATGTAAATTTCAGTTTTGTAATTTGAGCAACCTAATCTAAGCAACAAAGTCGAGATTGGATCGTTATGTGTAACTAAAGTGGAACTGAGATAAATATCGAGGAATAAATAATTAAGTATTATGGGGAACCGAATAGAATAAACCAGTAAAAAGGAAAGTACTAAAGAGAGTTACAAATCGTAAGTAAAGAATATTCCGTGTTTCATGTACTAGAGAAGGAAGAATCCGGGAAGTGCAATAGAGAAAAAGTGAAAGTAAGCACAAGTATGAAGAGTGAACCATAAAAGCTATACCAATTAAAGAGGAAAAGTGATAAGTGAATTCAAGAAGTAGTAGTAAGGAAGTACTACAAATATTGGAACATTGAATGAATGCAAGAGTGAAGTTCTGAGAAAAGGTAAGTGAAAAATAGGGCAAATAATGTAATATTGTAATGTAGGTGAGAAAGTGGAATATGGATAATTAGTGAATATAAAATGATTGAAGATAAACAGAAAATTAGGGACAACAGTAATGAAAGGCAGCAATGATAATAGAGGAGGATTAGTTAGTAGCCGAGAGTGTTTCTAAAGCAGAGTATGTGGAGAAGTATTGCATATTGCATAGTAATCATGAATAGGATACAGGGAAGGCAAAGGAAGACTACTACCACTGCCCTGCTGCTGCTGCTACTACTACTACTACTACTACTACTACTACTACTACTACTACTACTACTACTACTACTACTACTAATACTAATACTACTACCATTGCTACTACTACTACCACTGCTACTACTACCACCACAATCAAGCCATGATCAGATCAGAACATGGCTCTTAGACATACGTTATTTATACTAGATCTACCTACGCCTAAAAAAACGAAAAACCCTACGAAATACTTGCCTGAAACGTGACCAGCAGCGATTCTTCTTCCTACGTCTCTGCGCATCTTCATCTTCTGCTGACTGGTCCTCGACAGCGTCTACACTGCTCTCCTCCGTTTGAGTGGCAGCGTCTACGCTGCTCTCCTCCGTTTGAGTGGCAGCGTCTACGCTGCTTTCCTCCGTTTGAGTGGCAGCGTCTACGCTGCTCTCCTTAGACTCAGTGGCAGCGTCTACGCTGCCCTCCTCCATTTGAGTGACAGCGTCTACGATGCCCTCCTCCATTTGAGTGACAGCGTCTACGCTGCTCTCCTCCGTTTGAGTGACAGCGTCTACGCTGCTCTCGCCAGTCTGTGTGGGAGCGTCTGCCATCATCGTTGTTGCCAGGTCATCTGCAATTATTTCACGTCGAGGTCAAATACAGTGTAATTCTGAATTGAAATCTTCATAATACACTGATTGCTAACTATGAAGAGTATATATAAATAGGTATTGTGCGGCCGAATGGTTATGTTGCATCCCGGGTTGCCGCACTCGTTTCTCCTGTCCTCTCTGTAAGGGCTAGTGGCTGAGTTGTTAGGCTCACCTCTGCAATTATTTTCTGTACGAAATTGGAAGTTTACGTAGTATTATACAACTGTTTAAAATAATTTAAAGAAAAAGGCCCCCTTAGCCTAAGTAAGTAATTGTCATGTTTTCCCCTGTTTTGACGACCATGTGACAACTGTTTAAAATAATTTAAGAAAAATGCCCCCTTAGCCTAAATAAGTAATTGTCATGTGATTTCCCCTGTTTTGACGGACGGACAGTAGCATGACAAAATGCACGTCACCAGACTGTTAACAATAAGTGAATTATAAAAGCAAAGTCTGACAGGAATTCAAAAGAAGCACGTAATAAGGGTTAATTCTAATATAAGTATAATCTCAAAGAAAAATAAATTCAGGGATCTGAAATAAAGAAAGTTTATACTGTACTTTCATTAAAAAATGAAATTAATTTACCCATATTCGTTTATTTACAGATGGCTCCTAAATGTTGTATGCCTGTGTGTACCAACAATTACCAGAGTGCTATAAATGAGAGTGTTATGTTACAGTTCTCAAATGTCCAACTGAAAAGGATAAGTTACGTGGCTAGAAGCTACTCGTTTACCACGAAATGCCTTCACGTCAACAAAGCATTCACTTAAACACTTTGGAGTAAACGAATTAGAGACGGATCTTTATTTAGTTGTATCCCCTATTAGAATAACATCGCCATGGCGTAAAAGAAATAATAGACTTTAGAGTTTCTTTCAAACTACGAAACCAAACTTCACTGTTATTCACTTATTCAGTAGGTAATTACTAGTAGGACCTACTACTGAACTGTTTGCTTAGAAAAGATTTAACAGGCCTATATGTAAAGAAGAAAGTGAAATGCATTCAAACTGATCTAAAAGTTGTTCAAGTTATTAAAAATGACCGAAAGAGCCGAAAAGAAATGTAAAACTGACCTATTAGTTCAGAAACGTAAAAAAAATGCAAAAAATGAAATATTAGAAATTAATTTTTTACATTTATATTAACATAGAAAGGACGTCTATATTAATAGGCATCGTCATAATGTCAGAAATACGAAGATGACTTTTCATCAACATCCGCCCCCTACTTAAGACAAACTCATTGAAGTAGACCTATATAAACGCCAAAAAAAAAAAACGGAAAAGCTCCAGGTGAAGATGGTTTAAATACAGAGCTTTTTAAATGCGCTGGAAAAGAATTTACTTATAGATTTTTATGCTTCTTAAACAATATTTGGGCAGGATCGAAACCCCCAGAAAGTAAGTTGGCAAAAGGTTATTATAATGCCCATCTATAAGAAAGGAAACAAAAAGCAATGTGAAAATTATAGAGGCATACGGCTTCTCAAATCAGGTTATAAAATCTATACAACCATAATCAAAAATAAATTATCACATCTTTATGAAGACAAAAGAACAAAATGGATTCCGAACACGAGGGTCATGTTGTGATAACCATTTTACTATGAAGAGTTTAGAACATAGACAATTTAACATGGAAACACATTTAGCATTTCTGTGTCTTGGGGCAACACAATTGTATATGTCAATATGGACCATATATGGTAAACGGCAGCCAAAATAAGCGCAAGTGAACCGAAATAGAAGTAATTCTTTCATCTTACTTTAAAAAATGAAATTAATTTATCCTTATTCTTTTATTTAGCCTACTTGTTCAGAATGTAGACAAGTACTGTACCTTCGCTGCGCTGTGCAGGCGAGCTGGATCTCATGCTGGCGTAGTAGTAGTGGAAGTGCCTCAGATCGGGCTCGCTGTAGCAAACATCTGAAATGCAATATAATTCTGTCTTTCAATCGTCGTAATAAAATGATTGATGGCGAATGTAATGAATAGGCAGTACACAGTATGTACGTGAATCAATAGTTGAAGTGCGAAGTAAAGTTACTTCTAACGCACGTATAAATTCAATAAACTGAAACAAAAGTAATTTCGAATTTTATTTATGGAATGAAATTAACTTATACCTATACTTTTATTTACAGTAAAATTCGAACTTGTTCATAGCTGAAAGCGCCACCGCCTCAGAATGTAAACAATTGCTGTAGGTACCTTCTGACACACTGGCTGCGCTGCTCTGGGTAGTCCAGCCGGATGTTGAGCTCTCCTCGCTGAGGCGCGTCGGGTCGCTGCAGAGTCCATCTGAAACGCAATATAATTCTGTGCTTTAATCTTCGTAATAAAATGATTGTTAGCGAATGTAATGAACATGATAAATAGGTACGAGACAGTCTGTACTTGAAGCAAAAGTTAAAGCGCACATATAGCCTTAAAGAAAAATAAATTTAATTAACTGAAATAAAAGTAATTTCGAATTTTATTTAAGAAATGATTTTAATTTATCCTTATTCTTTTATTTACAGATGGCTTCTAAATGTAGAGTGTCTGTGTGCACACTGGCGTTCAAAGATATCTGGCATACAATTTTCTGATCATGTAAGAGTGAGCGAACTTTCTAATCATGGGATAGGTCAGAACCAAATATATAACAATTTGAGAAACTTCGAAATAGATCTTCTAGTTTTCAGTAGGCGAATTTATTACCGGGACGCACACTACACCGAGAATTAAGAACTAGGGTAACTATAGGTAAATGGGGCCAAAAAGTAATAAATCGTTAATTTTATTGTTAATTTCATAATATATTACACTCATAACATATCATTAGTTATAGCCATATGTAAGGAATACTTCCCCAAAAATGTTTCTCTTTTACTCCAAACCAGCCGTGGCGAAAATGTGACTCCCAAGCACATTGTGGCTCGCAATGATAGCTATGCATTTCTCTTGTTTTCTACCTTTCCTACCCCCACCCTCTCACTCACTGGAGTCAAACTCCGTTCCATTTGTATTTGTCTCTGACCTGCGAGTGGCATATAGTCCAATGTCTCTCTGGAAACCATGTACGTCTACAAAAACGAAAGTTTCAAGTAGGATGGGAGGACGCATTTTTTTGCTGCCGATATTATGAGAATATTACTGTAAATGTATGATTTGTTCACAAGTATTACGAGGAAAAGGTTATATAACATAAAACGGCATTATATTACATATTACACATGAAACATTAAAAGGTGAAGTATTATTATTATTATTATTATTATTATTATTATTATTGTTATTATTATTATTATTATTATTATTATTATTATTATTATTATTATTATCTCTGTATCTCGATCCTTTTTCAGCGGATGTACGAATAATGCGGTTAGATCTTCAATTTAAACTCCCAGATTTACAATGTGATGTTAAATGAAAGCTAGATGTAAGGACTTTTCAAATCTTTACCAAAAAATAAATATCTGAAGCTTCGTTCTTTCGCTTCCTGTGTTGAAACCATGTTCGCTACAACTTACATTTGTGAAAAATTATTTTCAACAATGAAAATAGTAAGAACCAAATTTAGATCACGACTGACAGACAAATACCTTCGTGATGAACTACGACTGGCAGTAAGTGACATCATTCCTGTTTTTGAAACTCTGTCGCAAAGACATTCTGAAGACAATTAACAGGTTGTGATAATGTGTCCTATGTTTCATTGTTCATTTCTTTCTTCGTTACACGTACTAAACATAAGTTTGTAACCTGATACTGTATAGGCTAAAATTATATTTAAGTGCTTGACATAAGAAAATGAAATCCGTTAATAAGTCACACAGTTGCTTCACTTCCCCTTCGGGTGTCGGCCTCCCTCCATAGGTGCTATGCACGTTGCAGATTACACAGTGGCTCGGCGCACGATCACATTTTCGCCACAGCTGGTCTAAGGCATCCTGCCTAGGAATGCGCGCTGGTCCGAGACCTCATGGGGGAAGAAATTTTCTCATTACATTTCGACCAGTGTATGGGATCTGTGCCATCTAGCAACGTGATGCACTTGTGGGACTACGAAGGGTAGCGAAATTCGGTTGCGAAAGCGAGCTATAACGGCTGGGGGGACCATCGTGTTAACGAAACGATACATCCAATTTGATTGGATGATCGTCCACCTCTGCTTCGGCATGTGAACGTGAGACCAGCAACCGGATGTGGCCTGGACCCTTCAAGGGCTGTGGCGCAACGGATTATTATTATTATTATTATTATTATTATTATTATTATTATTATTATTATTATTATTATTACAGAAAATGAATTATTTTGATCTTGTCGCGTTTTCCCCTCTGCTCTTCATATCATATCCTATCATATCATATTATATCACACGGTCTCTTATCGTATATAATGTCATGTCGTATCATATATCATATGAATAGTACAGGGGAAAAACCTGATAAGTCACGTTTTACTGTTTTTACAGCACAGCAAGTTAAAAGTTTCAACACCTAATATATTTTATTATCTTTGAGTGCGTGAGTGAGATGCTGAACTTTATTAAGGAAAATAAACTAGAGACAGCCAACTCTGCAGTTGTCAAAGTTTGTGAACTTCACTAACAATTCCTGCCACTACTTCCTCTCTGTTCTCAACAGAGTAAAGACATTTATGAGAAACTCTATGCGCCAAAAGCGAATGTCACACTTGGCAGTTTTGAAATTGAAAAGTCTTTTAAGGAACTGTCACAACAATTTATATTTTACGATGTCGTCATAGACGAGTTTGACAAACAAAACGGGAGAATCGTTCTGCAGTTTAAATGACAGATGAGTAGGTAGTTTTTTTCTAAATACAGGGTGTTTCAGGAGGTATAGTAAATATTTAGAGGGCGGTAGTATGGACTATGCTGAGTAAAAAATGTTTATATAAACAAGTGTCCAATTTTCAATGGGTGTGGAAATACAACTGTTTCTATGTTGTGCATAACAAGCCTACAAGACAAGGAGGAAACACAAATGACTTAACAATTACAATTAGTGTTTATTTACAATACAATTCAACAGTTCAATGCATTCTTTCGCTCTGTTATTCTTGTCTTTCCTTTTTATTCATAATACGAACGACCAATAATCTGATCCTTGTGTTTGCTAGGTTTTGTACAAAGACAAAATCGACAGGATTAAGGCCTGGGGTCCTTGGCCAATGCACGTGACTATCGCGGCTGATCCATCTTTCGCGGAATGTGATAATAAGTGAGTTACCTGGAGGCTAAAATATACAGGCGCCCCGTCATGCTGGACGAACATGCCCATCTTTGTAGCCAACGGCTATTTCTCTACATTCCTTTATGATCAGTGCTACCCTCAGACGATCTTACAAGAGCGACACGTACTATCACTTTGTGCGTAGTCATTTGCTTCATATAATTTCTAACATTTATTACCTATATGTAACATTCTAAGAGCTGTATTTTCACACACATTAAAAATTGGACACATGTTTATATGAACTCTTTTATACACAATAGTCCATGCTACCGCTCTCTAATATATTTACTATTCCTCCTGAAACACCCTGTATTCTTGTATTTAGTTACTGCTTCCCTACTTTGAAATATTACTGTACCTTCAGAAGAGGAGGAATAGGTGAAATGGTCGTTTCTGTAGATTATCTGGAACCCATCCGATTCCCGCATGGCTGCAGCCGAGGTTCTCTCCTCTCCTCTTCTGGGTCGAGCTAAAAAGCAATATTGAGTTTCTGGCTGATATGTACATATATTATCAGGCAGCACATCTCACTTGGCGATGTGTGTCAGAGGAAGAACAATTATTGTTTGTATGCATCTGAAGTCTGACTAGTGTAATATGTAGCTAGTCGGCGTTGTATGCACTGGAGTGGGAAAGAAACTGGCCACCCTAACCCATAATCTCCTGACCTAGTTACCTCATAAGTGGTGCCTTCTTAGTATCACTTGTGAGGTTCAGACTTGTCTTCGAACAGTAGGCTAAACAACAACAATAATGCTGGGTGCAAATCGTCGTTATCACACTGATTGCTAGCTAACGAACAAGATAGAGAGTGCATATTAGATAAGAATGATAACATGTACGTCATTAAACTATCAACAATAAGTAAATCATTTTTAGGGAGCCGTGATTATGTACACTACAAGAAAAAAGTACTGGCCAGAATTCTGTTAATGATGTTTCATATAGTTTTACTGTAAGTTTCAAATAATTAGAATGCGTTAATTGGATTTTTCACAGCTTTAAAATTCTGGTTTCTCATAGCTTTACATTCTGAGTTGTCTCCCTCTTGAATTGGCCCGTCTATATAGTGTACTATATTCATACCTCGGTGAGGGTGCTGACAGACCACGCAGAAGTGAAGTCCTCCGTCTCGTCTCAGATGGCTCAGACATGTGCGAATCATGCAGAGAAGAGCGGATTCGAGCCTGGGTGCAGTGATTTTTATTTCTTGAATAACTCGAAAATGGAATTTTTTTTCACAGAGTCATGTGACCGATGTTTCAGTTTATTCAACAGAAAGTGGAATAATTATTGCCCAAATCCTATCACTTATTATTAGGCTTGACCTGACTCAAAGAATATATATAAAAAACGAACCATTACTTGGGATATAGTTTGTCTTCTTCAAACAAAATAAAAAACAAAAAAAAATAGTTATAGAAATTGTACTCTAAAACATAATTTTAGCGTTATTCCAGTCGTGAACCAATCTGCCCGCGTAGATCAGTTTGCGTCTACTCGTTCATGGTAATAATGTCTCGGGTTCCTTGCTGCTGTCCTGAAACTATTTCCTAGAACATTCCTCAGCTGGACCAGGTATCAATTTTCAGGACAAGACACTGGTGATTCCCCAGGTATGATTGCATGTAACACATTTTCCGACAAAGTTACGGTGCAATTCAACCTCTAACAATTCTTAGCTAACATTCCCTAACACTTTGATTACTTCCAGTCCATTTTTTAAAACAATCTGTATAAATTGTCAATACTGTTGTTGTTTAGTCAATTGCCGGAAAAGACAGGTATGAACTCAAAGTGACACCAATAAGGTACCACTCATGAGGCAACTAAGCCAGGAGATAATGGGTTAGGCTGGCCAGTTCCTTCCCCTCTTTGTCTTTACTATTCCTTACAATTACATAAGGTCGTTATTACCTCGTTTACTCATATGTGACCAAGAACTTGCAAATTTTGAAATAAAAATATTCAAATTTTGCCCTGAACGTGCTTTTATTAGCTGTAAGTGAATGTTTACGGTGGATATAGTTCACTTACTGTCAACAGAAGGCATCTCTTCTATATCCGGAATATAAACGTCGTCTTCGTCGTCATTTATGCAGTTCTCCACAGCCCACCTGATGTTAATTGGGCTGTTGGTAGGCACAGAACCTGTTAAGCAGTGCAAACTCAATATAACATTGAACAACATATAACTAAATTACACACTTTTAAGTTTGCTTTCCTTTCCTCAAACTTTTTATTTGTTCGCATTACTATGTGTTATTGAACATTTTAACATCCACACGTAGCCAGAGGCTATGTCTGTATAAATAATAAATGTTTATTTACTTCACTTACAAGTTAAAGCATTGTGTATATTTTACAATTATTTGCAATTAGGGCTCGGAAGTTGATGACCTAAAAGTCACAGGAAAATGACTTATAACATGGCTTTAAAATTGTAAAAAATATGACATCATAATGATTTCTAGGATCTCAGACTTGAAAGACATTCCTGTGTATTGGAAAGCTCTTCTCTCCTTCAACTGACGTCATGGCCACATACGTGAAGTGACCAAGGTCCGCTGGTGAAAAATCTTCATCAAAAACACTGAAGTCAGTGTATGACACAATCTACAGTAGGTTCTGGAATGTAGGCTATGTTTACGCCGTAAAAAAATTCCGTTCGAAAGAAGGAAAGGGCAATAATGCAACAAAATGTAGAACATTTCCTAAAAAATGATCAGTAAACAATAAAAGACAAAAAGTGCGAGTAAATGCAAAATAAAAAAAAAGTAGTCATAGGCTATATTGGTTCGTGTTGAATTTAAACGGGTTTATATCGTATCTCGCTTTGTCTGTGATATCAGAAAAAAATTTATATTTCATCAACTTCGAACCCTACACGTCACTCATCAACTCTCCACCATTGTTCCACCTCCCTTCTCATATTCCCATCACATCCACTCATTTCTTCTCCTTGCTTCCTTCAAGTTTTCCATCTTACCTGGCAGATCTGGAGTTTCTCTAGCTCTTCTTTCTTCTTCGGTGATGGCTTCCGCCATAATACGTCCTTCCTCAGTATCCCCCACCCGGACATCCGATTGGGGGGATAGTTTACGTCCGGAGTTTTTTACCAAGAATGGACGCATCATGGCATAATTTTTTTAAGTCTTCTTTGGGATGGATAAATGCGGAAGCTTCCCATTGCTCTCCGCACACCACTCTCTCTTTCGCATCTTAAAAGATCCCAGGGGGCCCCAGCGTGGAGGTGAGGAGAGTGGATTTGACTAATTAGGCCCTCCGGACTTCACCGAAATTCACCACAAGAGTTAAATATCAGATCCATCAGGGTTTTTGACCCAGTCAGAGACCAGGAAATCCCAATTAGCCTTCGCCCCCCTTATACTGTCTAAGGATTATAAAGATCATAAAGCTGATAAGACCAACAAAGATTCTTATCGAACATGACACCAAGAATATACGACATAATTTTGTATTTTATGTAGCCTATATTATGAAACTTGGTTCAGTGGAAGAGAAGACCTTATAGCCTTAACTACGCAAAATAAACTGCTACTGCTTCATTCAATTACATTCAATTTACATTTGACTACACATTCCTTTACAGATTTTGTTCAAAATGGAGGGCCCTGTTTCTCAATACACAGTTCATAACTAATTTACTGATGACAGAACATAACTCACGATTTTCATCGATTTTCACGAATGACTATTCGATCATCTGTCGCAACTGATGCAGATACTGCGGTTTTTCAGGATAACTTACCCCACTGCGAAAAATCACATGAAGTCAGGTCGCTTGATCTGGGTGGCCATTCTATTGTGTCATGACGGCATATCCATTCGTGGAATTGCTGCTTCAAGAAGTCCTTCACTCCTACACCAAAATGAGGTGGTGCTCCATCCTGTTGCCATATCAACTGCATACGGCAAAACTGGTCCTGTATGTGATCAAACAGAATAAAAATGTTTTGGTGAAATCAATGAATTTTGTGTCGTGAGACAAAATATATTTTTAAATTAGATCAATCATAAATAAATATTATACAATATATTTATTATTATTTCAGTACAAGTCATTGTGATTTTACCTGATTTGGTGATATCTGTTTTTGATAAGTGCAACGCCCAGAAATAATGACCCGAACGACTCCAAACTCGGGAGATGTGCAGAACAATGCACCACCAACAATTGATATGAATTTTTGTACCATCATTCGCAGAATACATGCAGCTCTTTGCTTGTTTCAATCCTTTGAACTGAAACAACCCAGGACTCACCACGTGGAGGTGGCTGCATGTCGAGTCCCGCCCTGCCCATCCCAACCTCCCTACCATGTGGGCAAGTATATTCCATTATTCATTCTTTGTCATTTTTTATTTATGTTCATACTCTTTCTTCTTGCATCAGTATTTAGGTTTCCATTTCATATCTTTTTGGTCTCAATTTATAGAAGTCACATTATTAAGACACTCAATCACTGCATGTCAGTGCAACAAAAAATATGAAGAAATGCTTGATGTCATTCATTTTGTCTGTGATTTTTCCCGCTGTTGTAGTGCCATGCATATAAATGTATACACGATAGCTAAAGTTTAACATAACTTTTGGTACGATGGATAATATTTTTGACATGAATTTCGGTTACTTTTATTTCTTGTTTCTTTATTTATTATCATTTCACATTTTGCTGGATTGCCCAGATCTAAGCCAATCAGGCATTGTTATCTTGGGAAGCAAACATTGCCTCTTCTGAAGAAATTAATCCCAGCAGCACAGCAAAAGTGGTAACACATTGCGGTCTTGTCGGTTAATCTCCAGTTTCTGGGGTGCACAAAGGGTCATTAGTGACCAAGTAATCTACACCCTTAATTTAGAAGAAGAAGATTATTCTGTTAGGTATTGCGCAAAACATTTCCAATTCCATATTTTCTGCTACTTTTTGAGCTAATTCTTTTCTCAATATAAGTCTTGACCATCTGAATTCTGAAGATTTCCCAAAATATATATGCTGGCAGTTATTATTACACTTACTGTATATAATAAATCACCTTACAAATTTTTCCGCCTGCCCTACAGGTCTACATTTCAAATATAATATTTTATATGTCATTTAATGTTCTCTGGGTTGTCTTAATACATTCTATTGTCCCTTTTGTCCCTTTTCACACCGCCGTTGTTCTTATTACTGATCCAGGTCATCGTATTGCACAATAATAATATCAGCAATTATTTTCAGAATATGTTACATTGAGGCGATGAAGATGTCTTTCCACGCAGTTCTCACTATTTGTCAATATGAATAAGGCGACTGAGTCTCTTCTTGTTTTTCGACTATCTTCCTCCCAGAGTTCACTTCACCTCTATGTAAAGTCACATTTTCGTTGCATATTATTCCAGTTTAGTCCAACTTTGGTTTTGTTACACGTTTAATAAATTCTTTGGAGTTTCCTGTTACAGCAGAAGAATTGTAATTTTCGATTGCAAGCATAAAATTTAGAAAGATTCTTCAGTGTTACATATTGTAACTTTCTTCAATAACTAGAATGATACAAATTTTAACAAATTACTATTCTGAAGTCTATTTTTGTAACTAAGATTTCTACATTGCTGTAGCATAAAAGGTTATTTCATATTGCAGACAATGGTAAAATTTATCGTTATTTTAGAAATTACGATTTTATCCTTCATCATGGTGGTGCAGTATTAAAGTTTAAAGTTTTCATTGCGATGGCGTAAGTCAATAAATTCTCAACTGTTTGATATTTCAACGTTGTATATATTGTGAAGTGTATGTCTCTGTTGGATACAATTTAAATTTCCGTTATTACGTCCATATATTTCTTCAGTAAAACAAACATTCTCGAATAGAAGATTATTAAATTTGTGTAATGTGTAATTACATTTCTTCAAGTTTTTCCTCACAATTTCGAGAAACAAATCTTTTATGTTATAAAATTGCAGTGACATGTCCCACTATTCGGTGAAATAATTTAGAGAGCGGAATTGTAGACCATTATCCGAAGTTAGCTGTGCATTTTACTATTGCTCGTCCATGTGAAAACGAAAGCATTAGACTCTTTCCTTTAAGGATCATACAGTCGTATCCAAAGAAACTACAGACTGTACTTAAGTCGACGAATTTTATTTTAATTTACTAACGGTTTACCATCATAATTTAAAATTAAATAGTACAAGAAATGTCTAAAGGAAGTGAAATGGGAAGAGGAGTACGACAAGTATGCCCTATATCATCTACCATGATCAACATCTACTTGAGGAATTTAGTGAAGAATTATTTTCAGAACATAGGAGGGGTAAAAGTAGAAGGAAGAAGATTAAAGTGCATAAGATTTCCTGATGATATGGCGTTCTTAGCAGAAGAGGAGGCGATACTAAGGAATATGCTACTGGGGCTAAATGATAGCTGTGAGCAGTATGGGATGCAAATAAATGCAAACAAGACGAACACCATGGTCATAGGATGAGATCTAATGAGCTGAGATTTTGCATGTTACTTTCCATGTGTATATTAAACTTTTTCTACAAATTGGAAAAAGATATGTCAAATAGGAAAAAAGTTCCACACTATAGTTGAGTGTCCCGTTAAGAACTTTATTAGAAGAATAATTCAAAATGGCGGAAATTTTAAAGAAGGAATATTAATCAATTGGTGGAAGAGGCGACAGGTCTTAGTTTAAGGAGTATGAAGTGGACAGCTTCAAATACTTGGAGTGTACTACAAGCAGTGACATAAGCTGTGCCACCGGCATGGCTCAGTCGGTTAAGGCACTTGCTTGCCGGGTTAAAGTTGCACTCGGGCGTGGGAACGATCCCCGCTTGGGCTGATTACCTGGTTGGGTTTTTTCCGAGGTTTTCCCCAACCGTAAGGTGAATTCCAGGTAATCTATGGCGAATCCTCGGCCTCATCTCGCCAAATACCATCCCGCTATCATCAATCTCATCGACGCTAAATAACCTAGTAGTTGATACAGCGTCGTTAAGTAACCAACTAAAAACACATGAGCTGCGGTCAGGAAGTCAAAAGGAGGATAGCAATAGCCGAGGAAGTTTTTAATAGAAAAGAGCATCTTCTGCGGACCTCTGGTAAATGAACTAAAGAAGAGACTAGTGAAGTGTTTTGTGTGGAATGTGGCATTGTATGGGGCAGAAACATAGACTTTACGCAGAAATGAAGAGAAATTAACAGAAGTATTTGAAATGTGGATGTGGAGAAGAATGGAACTTGTGAAGTGGGCAGACAGAATAAGACATGAAGCTGTGTGGGAAAGACTTGAAGAAAGAATGAAGCTGAAACAGATCAGAAAGAGAAAAAGGAATTGGTTGTATCACTGGCTGAGAAGAAACTGCCTACTGAAGGATGCACTGGAAGGAATGGTGAATGGGGGACGAGTCCGGGGTAGAAGAAGGTATGAAATAATAGATGACATTAGGATAAGTCGATTATATGCGGAAACTGAGAGGAAGGCAGAAAACAGGAAATATTGAAGAATGCTGGGTTTGCAGTGAAAGACCTCACTTTCTACAGAACATGTATGTATGTATGTATGTATGTATGTATTTATGTATGTATGTATAATACAACTGAAGTATTTAAATGTAAATGTAACGCATGCGCAGTAGGTACTAACCACTTCCAATCTAACGGTTGCTATCGGTCAAGATATACCGGGAGTATTACACCAAGTAGCCCATCTGCGCTGTTTTAAAAAAGATTATAGAAAAGTCATCAAACAGAAGGGCACGAAGGATTTTCTACATTACAGGGGCAATGCCTTCATGAAATCAATGCGATGGCGATTGTCGCTGGTTTAGATCCGTGGCTAAATACAGTTTTCTGAAAGAGATTTGTATTTTGTGATTGTGATTATTATTATTATTATTATTATTATTATTATTATTATTATTATTATTATTATAATTATTATTATTATTATTATTGTTGTTCATTAACATCACTTTTAAAGCACTGCCAGTAAAGCCTACGAACTGCAGTTATATTTTGCCGTGTTTCTCTATACAGCAGAAATTTGTCGGTGTACTCCTCATTACTAAACGCACCAGACACACCACTGTTATCATAATTAGTAACAAAACAGGAACAAAGTAAACAGAGCGGGTTCTTAACCTGTTACTAGTTGTACTTGGCGTTGCAACCACTATGAAACTAGAGTCAAATGCTTGCATTTGTTTCGGTATCCGTTCCCTAAGCCTCTGAAATATACAAAGAAAAAACAATTGTTTTATGGGCCTTGCCTAGAACTTCGTAGAAACTATGCGGTAGATAGACGTTTCTATGGCAACTAATCATTTGATGGAAGAGCACCAATGCTGAACGCTTTTTTCTTGGCGTGATGTTCTTAATAGGCAACTGTTTAGCATTTTATGCATTAAAGAAAGTCTAGTACAAAAAAGACGGCGCAGATGGGCCACCAGGTAGCTATGTCGCACTAGCGTTGCAGTGAAAATGCTGTACATACGAAAATAGCCGAAATTGAAGTAAAGTGGTCGCTTAAACAATACTTACACTGCAAGAAACTCTTTTCAACGTCGCAAAAAGTGGTAGATGCATAAGAATAACATGAAATATCACTGACGAAATCGTCTCAAGTGTCTCACAGTGGTTAGCCATTGTGTGCTTTAATTTCAGGTAAGGATCTATTAATTCTTGATAAAATAAATGTCATGTGTTCCATTCTGGGTTAATCTGACGAGGCAACAAAGCATTCAGCTGGCGCTTCGATACACAGATGATTCCTTATAATAATTATTTTTAGGGAGCTGTTACTATGAAACTGTTACAGAAAGTAAACGACACATTTTGTTGGGGATTTGAAATATTATTTGCTTCACTTGAATGTAATGGTAACAGCGAGATTATGCTTGGCGAGGTGTGGCCTGAGATTCGTCATTTTATTACTTGACATTCATCTTATATTTAGTATTAGCCTCTGAAAAATAGCAAACATAATCAATCAAAGCGGTAATCGAACCCACGCCTGAGCGCACCTCCGATTTTCAAATTTAGTTTAACAAAAGATTCAATTAACACGATGGAATTTCCGATAATTACATAATCTTGAATGAATGCAAGAGTAAAATCCTGAGAAATGGTCAGTGAAAAAGGGCCAAATAATGTAATGTTGAAATGCAGATGAAGAAGAGCAATTTAGATAATTAGTGAATATTAGTCAGGGATCAAAACGCTTGAAAATAAACAAAAAAATTAGGGACAATAGTAATGCAAGGTAGCAATGATAGTAGAAAAGGTTTGGAATGGAATGGAATGCAATTTACGGGGTGGGGCACTATGGCCCAGCACTGCGACCTATTGAGATCTATTGTGCTAACCCTCTAGTGGCGCATTCCCAAACCCACACCGGCTGACCACACTAAGGTTCTCTGTGTGCCCAGGTGTCGAGCAGGCAACCCCACTCGTCCCTAGGCCAGCCCCCTCCGTGCGTCCCCAGCCGGCGTTCGGGGAATGCTACGGAATGGAGAAATGGTGACGGAATGGTGTGAATGCCTAATATGGGGGAAAACGGGAGAACCCCGAGAAAAACCCAACTGCGACCATATCCGCCACAAGTGTCACTATGGATTTCTGACCGGGACTCGAACCCGGGCCGCCTGCGTCTGACCACTCAGCCACCGCAGGGGTTGTAGAGAAGGATTAGTTAGATTGCAGCCAAGAGAGTTTATAATCAAGTGTAATGTACTCTCAGATAAAGATTGCACAGTTATCAGGAATAGAATAGAGGGAAGACAAAGGAGGGCTACTACTACTACTACTACTACTATTACTACTACTACTACTGCCACTACTACTAATAACGCTACTGCTACTACTACTAATACTACTACTACTAATACTACTACGAATATTAATACTACTGCTACTAATACTACTACTACTAATACCACTACTACTAATACTACTACTAGTACTACTACTAATACTACTACTACTACTACTACTACTACTACTACCACTACCACTAATACTACTACCACTACTACTACTACTACTACTACTACGAATACTACTACTACTACTACTACTACTACTAATACTACTACTACTAATACTACTACTACTAATACTGCTACTACGAATACTACTACTACTAATACTACTACTACGAATACTACTACTACTACTACTAATACTACTATGAATACTACTACTACTACTACTACTACTACTACTACTACTACTACTACGAATACTACTACTACGAATACTACTACTACTAATACTACTACTAGTACTGCTACTACTAATACTACTACTACTAATACTACTCCTACGAATGCTACTACTACGAATACTACTACTACTACTACTACTACTACTACTACTACTACTACTACTACTACTACTACTACTACTACTACTACTACTACTACTACTAATACTACTACTACAGCCACAACTACTATTATCACTAATACTACCACTACTACTACTGCCACCACTACTACTACTATTACTACTGCCACTACAACTACTACCATTACTACTACTACTACTACCACCACTACCACTACAACTACTACTACTATTACTGCCACTACTACTACCACTACTACTAAAACTACTACTACTGCCACTGCAACTACTACTACTACTACTACTACTACTACTACTACTACTACTACTACTACTACTACTACTACTACTACTACTACTACTACTACTACTACTCTACTTTAAATTGCTGCTTTCTATTGGTTTTTACAATGAAACGTCATAAGAGCCATAATCAGATAGTTCTCCCTTCTCAATTTCCCAAAACAAAAATAAAATAATTTTTATTAGAATAATAATTTGCCTGTAGGTCTACTCATCTTAAAGTTTAAGTGAGCTGTGATTTCCGAAAAAAGTTTACACAGCTACTCAACAACTGTGAGTTTAATAATATATATATTTTTTTTAATTTCCACTTTTGAGTAGTGTCTCTCATCTCCGTCCCTCACCATAACGGAATTGATACACAGAATCAGTTATACTGGTCTAAATATTTAATACCTAACTCACTTATGGAACGAGATTTCTTTATACTCTCCACATCTTGGTTTCACAAGTAAAGAACTTTCGTTGCAGGGTTGGGTTCAGGAAGCCATAAATCTGACTGACAAGCTCCCCCAATTAGTGAAACTGTGGACAAAGGTACCGCCAGGAGACCGCCGAGAATGCTGTGTTGTGAATTTTACATTTTTGAAGGAATATCCCTGTCACTGCATCAGAGTATTCTAAGTACCTTGCCACTGCATCACGGTTCCAGTTGTGTCTTAGTAACAGCGCAGCAGTATGATAGTGAATTTACAATGTTTAATTTCTTTCGGCCGTGGATAAACTATAATAATAGTGAAGTGCCTCTACAGTAAGAATTGTAATACATCGTCAATAGGAAAGGAGACGAAGTTACAAAAACAAAGTGTACAAAATGTTAAGGGGACACTCAACTTGAAAATTGCAGAAAAAGTGTCGTAGAAATGCAAAATTAAATTTCTACACTAATTTACGTGACAGAACTAATTCAATAATCAGAATTCTTCCCCTATTCATTGAGAAGTCACAGTCAAATGCACAAAGCCAAAAAATAAAAAATGATAATTAAAAGTGATATTTCAATTAATGATTGATTCAAAATTGAAATATTTTTTATTTTGAAAATTATTGGATCTAATGAGCTGAGATTTTGCATGTTACTTTCCATGTATATATTAAACTTTTTCTCCAAATTTGAAAAAGATTGGTCAAATAGGAAAAAAGTTCCACAATATAGTTGAGTGTCCCCTTAAGAACTTATTAGAAGAATAATTCAAAATGGCGGAAATTTGAAAGAAGGAATATTAATCAATTGGTGGAAGAGGCGACAGATCTTAGTTTAAGGAGTATGAAGAGAATATAAAATATTGAAGATCCATCTACGTATCACACTCCGGAAAAAGAAGGGAAGAAAGGGAAGCCGTCCTTTTGAAAAATCGATGATTTCTGACATGATCTTGTGCACGAATGCTGCCATGCAAGAGTGGAATTTCACCGACAGTAGAGTCCGTAAAGCATGCTGTGCGCGAGAAAACTAGTGGCGCTGACTACGAATTTCCTTATGGCAAAAGTACTGCTCGTAGATTACTCCGAAGTATGGGGTTTTTACATAAGAAAGTGTAAAGAAAACCAACTATAGCTGAAGCCAGTAACGTCACTGTCTGGAGCTACTCGCATCTCGAACAGACAAGACTTGCGTTTACAAGGCTACAGTGATGTGTTTGTAGACGAAACCTGGTGCGACGTCATAACGAACTGAACAGACGACTCCGAAAACTGTGTGGTACCGATGTCAGGTGCAAAGGATGACAGAATTGTGATTGTGCCTTGTGGGGGGGGGGGGGATTCGGTTTCATAGATGGCGCTCTAGCTGTTACTCACAAGGAAATGGCAGGTGCACCTGCAGATTATCATGGCACAATGAATTCTGCAGTTTTCGAAGAGTAGTTGGAAAAAAGTGTCCTGAAAATGCTACAGGACTCCTCTGTAATAGTATGTGATAATGCACCTTATCACAGTTTTCAGTGTTATTTTTGTGTAGCAAATAACTTATAATAGAACCTAATCTTGCTTACTAAATTAGTCAGGCCTAGCCTATAGCATACATATTTCAATGCACGATGGCACAACAACAGATAGTTTACTTTTCTTAATATAATGACAGGCATGTTCACCACTTGATGATCGGTGATTACCTGTTGTATTATTATTATTATTATTATTATTATTATTATTATTATTATTATTATTCAACTGATTTAATTTGTTCGTAAATAGAAAGCACCGGAACATTGAAACAATCCAATCACTTGCAAAAGAAAATACATTTTATGCTCGACCATGCCGAAATGTAGTAATTATACACCTGGTAGCAGACCTTTAATGGACCTCATTAAAGTACACCTACTCATTAAAGGTCAGGTCTTTCAGCCAATGACGACTCAGGTTACAACTGTTCAGCCAATGACAGGTCAGCTTTGTACCGTTATAAAACCGCAAGTATCGATTATTCTCGGATATGCAATCGAAAGAGAATTAGCGAAAAGTCACGGAGGCTGCTGTCGCAGAAGGTTATGTTCTGTTACTATAATAATTAGCGTTAATTGTAAATATTATTCAAATAAATTCAATATGTCATCTCGTTTTTCAATGTCTAATTTATTTTTAATGTTATCTCTGTAGGTTCTTATGGCCTAGCAAGGTCAATGTGAACATCTGTTCCTCGGAAAAAATCAATACTTTAGCGTCTGCGCACATCTCACAACATACGGGACATTGGCTAAGGTCAGATACAAAGAAAATTAATAATATCAAGTTAGAAATATGGTCGAGCATAAAAAGTCGTATGAAACTCGCCTATAATGGTAATTAAGAAGCTCGTATGAAAATTATGAAACTCGCTTGCGCTCGTTTCATAAATATCCCTACTCGCTTCTTAATTACCGTACCTTCATTATAGGCTCGTTGCATAATGTACTATAAAGAGTCCCGCCAGGAGCAAACGTGGCAACAGCTGAAAGTTTCAGCAAGGCAACTTCCCCTAACTGGCCTGTCAATCACTGTCAGCAGTGTAGAAGTGGTGTGAGGCCAGGGTTCTTTACTTGTGGAGCGGAGAGACCATCTCCCACTCATACACAAGCTGTCAGTGTCCTGCATAGACTACTTCCGGTAATGTAAATCTTACTTTTAAGGGGAGATGGCTGTATAATTTGAATTTCTTCCCATTTGATGACCATTTTTCATTTGTTATTATGTAGAAATATCATTGTTGCAACACCTTAAATTCAAGATTATTAAAAAGAAAATTGGAGCAGAAATCTTGGGGGGGGGGGGGGGCAAAGTACCACGGCCATGTAGTTAACCACAGTGAATATCTATCGGCCATTTCTAAGGTAAATTCAAAACCTCTTTCTCGTTTTATTCCTAAAAACACATTCTTTAAAACGCCTGTAGCAAAATTTTTATATTCGTTTTCAAAATGTTTAAAGGAATACATCTTAAGAATCAATTTTAGAGGTACTTTTATACAAACAGGAGGGAATATTTTTCATAAAACTTCCCTTGCCATTGCTATCTACTTTTTGACTTCCTGGCAGCCGGCTTCGTAAATGAGTTGTTTATAATGAACGTAGGCTAAGAAAACCCTGAAAGAAGTCAACCCCTTGAAAATTATATTTAGAAGCGAGCATGTTAATCCCAATTCTGTATATTGTTCTTAACAATACTGGATATTTACAAGTGATATTTTAATTAGACCAACAAAATTATTTGCAAAGATGAGTTATGTTAACTTTTATAGAAATCAAGTGAGAAATTATGATTTCTTATATTTTATTACTTTATCCCTTTCGTGCATTTATAAAAATTTCAAGTTAAAAAGTTCAAGGAGAATGCGGTTCAACCATATGACTTATCTTTAATGCAAATTATGCAATTATAGATTTACACTGAATTTTTTTATACTCCGAGTTACCTAACACATTTAAGTACATAATCTGTGATTTATTGAATTGATTCGTAATATATAATAACACGATAGCTTTTCGTCTACATGCAATACACAAATCGTACTTTCATAAAAAGAGTGTGATATGTCGATTCAATTTTAATTTAATCTTAACTTATTTTTTGTAAAATATGCTTATTTAACCATTTTACATATTCAAATAGTAGGTGACAACAATTTTCTCTCATGTACGTAATACATTTAAACACAATGTTTGTCTTCTTTCCAAACGAGTCTTAATATGCCAATACAATATTAGTATACGCATTTGATTAAAAGTTATCCATGTATATCTGTTTTTTGCATAGTAGGATATGGTTACTTAATTCAATTTAATTTGTACATAAATATGCATACTGGAAATTGTAATTTGTACATTCATGTGTTTGCAATGAATATGTAACAAACCCCAAAACTGAAAATTACTTTGAAGAAGATGAAAAACAAATTAAAGAAATGAATACATTAAAGGACATTACACAATTTAATCCACATCGAAGCAGATAAAAGATGCAGTTGTCATAATGGAGAGAGAATAATATATTAATAAAACAATTGAATTTATAGAACAGAGTAATATTACTGAAATAAGGTGTGACCCTACCGATACATTTCAAAACGAAATGAGAGAAACATTAAAATCAATTCAAAACTTGATCCCCAAAAATTCAAGAACCCCACTATTTCTAAACTAAAAACACTACCAAAAGCCCACAAAGCAAATTTATTTATTTATCCAAGCCACCCGTCACAAACTGCATGAATGCACCAGCTTATAAGATTAGTAAATTTTTACATCAGTATCTAAAAACCAACATAGATCTCAAATATAAATAGGCAACAGGCAATACGAACCAATTAAGTAGTAACTTACAAAACATTACAGTAAATAAACATATAAAAATGTTACCATCGATATAACTAACTTCTATACAAATATTCCCATACTAGAAACCATTGATGTAACAAAAGAAAATTTAATCTATAAACAAAGACCTAGAGAAGAAATAGAACAAGTAATAACACTTCTTAACACAGTAACTAAACAAAATTACTTAGCATTTATAACAGATTTTATAAACAAACTAAAGGTGTAGCAATGGGCAACCCGCTTTCAGGATTACTGGCTGAGATATTTTTACAGAATATTGAAGATGAATCAGTCAACCAAATCATAACAGACAATAATACTGTATATTAATGTACAATCGGTATGTTGACGATATATCAATCTTATACGACAACAGTATTAAAAACAGTGATATCACTGATTCTTTCAACAAATTGCATAATAATTTAACGTTTACCACAGAATTGAAAAGAAAAAAACAATTAATTTCCTTGACATTAAAATCACAAAACATAAAAGCAATAAGTTGGTATAAATATGAAATATAAATATGATATAGGACATAAGATAAGATATATATATATATATATGATATATATTATATGAGATATATGATATATGAGATACATGATATATATGATATATGGCATATATGGCATATATGATATATGGGACACATGACGTATATGATATGAGATATATGACATATGAGATATATGAGACATATGACATATATGATATATTGGACATATGACGTATTTGATATATGAGATATATGACAAATATGATATATATGGGACATATGACGTATATATGAGATATATGACATATGAGATATATGACCTATAAGATATATGAGATATATGACATATATGATAAATGAGATTTATGATATATGATATAATTATATGATATATGATATATGCGACATATATGAGGTATATGACATGAGATATATGAGATATATGACATATATGAGATATATGACATATATGATATATATATATATATATATATTTTTTATCCAATGCCACCAAGTTGTCTTTGCGACATTTCTGGTCTTCTCTCCTGGCCGTGGCTTAGTTGTAACCCACTTCTGAGGTTGGGGCGCCTGGAAGGCGGAGTTACATTACCCCGATGATGTGATAGGTTGATTATGATAATGTGGTGCCAGGAGAGGTAATAAATCTAAACTTAACCTAAATTCCAGACCATGGACGAACACAGGAATAATCCCCTATATACCGTTCTGTATACTATACTATATCCTATACTGTATACTATACTATAAACTATACTCTATACTAAACCATATACTACACTCTATAATACAATATATACTATACTGTATGCTATGCTATATACTATACCGCATTCTATACCATATACTATACCATATGCTATAACATATAATATACCAAATGCTATATCATATACTATACCATATACTATACTATATACTATACCACACACAATACCATATAGTATAATGTATACCATACCATATACCATACTGTAGACTATAACATATATTATACTGTATACTATACCACATACCATACCATATACTATACTGTATACCATAGTACATACTATACCATATATCATAAACTATACTGAATACTATAAAATATACTACACTTTATACCGAACCATACCCTATACCATATACTATATTGTATATTATACTACATACCATACTGTATACTATGCCACAAACTACACTCTATGCTATTCTAAATACTATACCATATACTATACTGAATAATATAATATATACTACACTTTATACTGTACCTTATACTATAACATATACCATACTGTATACTATACTATATACCATACCGTATACTATACCACATACTACACTGTATGCTATACCATATACTATACTATATACTATTGTGTATGCCATACTATACTATACTGTATGCTATACTATACCACACAGTACAATAGGCCTATACTATATATTATACACTTTACACTATAGGCTACTATACTATACTATACTATAGGGGAACATGGGCCATGTTGAAACAAAGGTCACCTTGAAACAATCCCACCATTTCTTGTAAATAAATATGAGAGGAAAATTTTGTTGCTGAGTGTTGGCAGGCTTTTAGAACCATTACATATTTCTTACTGGTGTGGATTGTGAATGTTGTTTTGCAGTTACAGCAGAAAGTGTCTTACTGTTAATGGTGAGTAAATTTTCAGTAGTTTGTTCTAAAAGGTCCTTCTTTAAAATAATTCGTTTGTTTTCTTTATAGTAATAGGAAATGAAATGTTTAAGTCATTGTAATAATAATTTCAAAAGTTATGAAACCAGCATGGTATCCTTATAACCATAATATGCATATAATGAGAATTAGTGCATATGGTCCACCATGAAACATAGCATAATGGGCCACCATGAAACACTGATGATAAAGAGGCCACAATGAAACAATATTTTATTTTAAAAATATAACCTAAATTATAGTTGTAGCTGGGCATGGTAAACATAGGCCCGTAAGTTACATTTATTTTGTATTTTCAGATTAAACATGGGAAGGAATAGACAAAGAAAAACAAATAAGGGAAACTTCTCTGAAGAGCAAATGAGAAATGCTATAAGTCAAGTGAAATCAGAAGGGAAAACATTGAGAGAAGCTGCAGCTGCACATGGAATTTCATATGCTACTCTTCACCGTTATGTAAAGAAATTTGAATTGGATCCTACAGTGAAACTGAAACCTAAATATGATACGAGAAGGGTTATTCCAGACCATATTGAAGAATTATTAGTCACGTACCTTCAACAGTCAGCTGATAGAGCCTATGGTACCACACCAAAAGAATGCCGTAAATTGGCACATCAAATTGCTTTAAAAATGCTATTTCAGTGTCAAGAAACTGGAAAGAACAAGATATGGCTGGATTGGATTGGATTGGATTGGTTATATTACTTCCTGAAGCGACATCCTGAGCTGAGCATTCGGAAACCTGAATCATGCAGCCTAAGTAGAGCGACTGCATTCAACAAAAGCAACATAAAGGTGTTTTTTGATAATTTACGGAAATGCTATGAACAAAACCTAAATTTTGCAAATGGGACAAGAGTCTTTAATTTAGATGAGACTGGTACAAAAACTGTTCCCGACAGTCAACCACGTATCATTCCTCAAAAAGGGAAGAAGAGTGTTTGCCAAGTGACTAGTGGTGAACACGGTGTTCTCGTGACAACATGTTGCATTATGTCCGCAAGTGGTGTGGCACTTCCACCAGTGCTGATTTTCCCAAGGGTGCACTTCAAGGAAAACATGCTTCATGGTGCTCCTCCGGATCCTTGGGTTTGGCCTCAGAATCAGGTTGGATGACAACTAATTTATTTACAGAGGTTATTAGACATTTTATTAAACATTCTGGCACAACTCCAGAGAACCCTGCACTTCTCATCTATGACAATCATGAGAGCCATCTCTCAATGGAAGCAGTTGATCTTGCTAAAAGAAGCAGAGTAACCATTCTCACAATACCACCACACTGTTCAGCGAGACTTCAGCCTTTGGATGTGTCAGTGTTCTTTTCATTTAAGGCACATTATAATTCTGCTTTGAATGCTGCAGTTCTTAAGAAATCAGGGACCCCAGTGACCATCTACGATGTAGCAGCCTGTGTTGGAATTGCCCATAGCAGAGGAATGACCCCAGAAAATATCATGAGTGGATTTAAGAAAAGCGGAATATTTCCATATGATCCTGATGTCTTTAGTCATAGTCTATTTTCTACCAAGTGAAGTGACAAACAGGCTCCCTCCTGCTCCTCTTACAGATTTGGATAAGGACATTCAAGAACAAGAACAGGAAAACAGAGTTCCTAAAACACCGGAGAAACAAAAGATGAGCGATCATGCAGTTATCACCCCGGAAGATATTCGACCCTTTCCAATGGCAGCATCAAAAAGACATAGAGTAAGAAGTGTCATCATCACCGATACACCTGAGAAAATGGCAAATGAGGAAATAAGGAAGAACCGAAATCCTCAGGGGAAAAATATGAATAAAAGACCTCTGAAGAAACAAGTACGAGAAACAGTGACTGATTCAGAATGTGATGCATTTCAGTCAGAAGATCACCGTTCATCAGATGAGGATGTTGATTGGGCCAGTTCCGATCCAGTTCCTCCCATGAATTTTAATGGTGATCCTGTAAAAGGTGACTTTGTGTTAGTGAAATTTATGACTGAACGAGGAGGTCTTGCCTCAACAATTTATTATACCGGGCAGGTTGTGAAAGTGATGGCAGATGACGTTGAAGTAAACTTTTTAAGAAAACGTGTAAAATTTGAAAACAAATTTATTTTTCCTGCAGTTCCAGATCAATTGTTGGTAGAAAAACAGCAAATTGTGTTTATTTTGCCACAACCCACTATGTTGGGTAAAGCAAAACGACAGATGTCATTTATTTCCTTTGAAATTAATCTATCAAGTTACAACATTTGTTAACGAATGACTGAAATGTGACATTTGTGCTTATATTTGTAGTGTATTTCGTTGTAATGGATGTTTAACTAATAACAATGTTTTTGTCATGGTCCTTAGTGTTATTGCTTTACTATTAACATTCTGTCTCAAGGTAGACTTAACTGTGTTTCAACCTACCCCATGGTATGGGGCACGATGAAACACATGCACATTATAAGATTGCAATTTTTTCACACAAAGTTTCAATTATTGTTAGCTAGCTTGATATGGTATTGCTAGTTTATTGATATGTCTTGCCTCTGAAACAAAAATTTTGAGAATATTCAAAATAAAACATTATAAAAAATAAAATATATTTTTTGTTTCAATGTGACCCATGTTCCCCTACTATTACTATACTAATTACTGTAAATGTTACTGTAACTAAACCATAACTATGACCATGACTATGACTATGACTATGACTATTATTACTATACTAGACAATACTATACTATATTATACTATACTATACTATGCTATACTATTCCACACAGTACACTAGGCCTATACTATATACTATACACTACACTATATTCCACTATACTATACTATACTATACTATTACTATAGTAATTACTGCAACTGTAACTGTAACTATAACCATAACTATGACTATGACTATGACTATTACTATTACTATACTAGAATATACTATATTATACTGTACTATACTATATTGTATCCTATACTATACCACACAGTACACTAGGCCTATATTATATACTATACACTATACACCATAGGCTACTATACGATACTATATTATTACTATACTAATTACTGTAACTGTAACTATGACTATAACTATGACTATGAATATGACTATAACTATTACAATTACTATTAATATTACTATACTATACTAGACTATACTATACTATACTATACTATACTATACTATTACTATACTAATTATTGTAACTGTAAATATAACTGTAGCTATAACCATAACTATGACTATGACTATGACTATAACTATGACTATGAGTATGACTATAACTATTACAATTACTATTATTATTACTATACTATACTAGACTAGACTATACTATATTATTAATATACTAATTATTGTAACTGTAAATATAACTGTAGCTATAACCATAACTATGACTATGACTATGACTATAACTATGACTATGAGTATGACTATAACTATTACAATTACTATTATTATTACTATACTATACTATACTAGACTATACTATACTATACTATTACTATACTAATTATTGTAACTGAAAATATAACTGTAGCTATAACCATAACTATGACTATGACTATAACTATGACTATGAGTATGACTATAACTATTACAATTACTATTATTATTACTATACTATACTATACTATACTATATTATACTATACTATAATATACTGTATGCTGTACTATACCACACAGTACACTAGGCCTATACTATATACTATACACTATAGGCTACTACACTATACTCTACTATACTATTACTATACTAATTATTGTAACTGTAAATATAATTGTAGCTATAACCATAACTATGACTATGACTATGACTATAACTATGACTATGAGTATGACTATAACTATTACAATTACTATTATTAATACTATACTATACTAGACTAGACTATACTATACTATTACTATACTAATTATTGTAACTGTAAATATAACTGTAGCTATAACCATAACTATGACTATGACTATAACTATGACTATGAGTATGACTATAACTATTACAATTACTATTATTATTACTATACTATACTAGACTAGACTATACTATATTATTAATATACTAATTATTGTAACTGTAAATATAACTGTAGCTATAACCATAACTATGACTATGACTATGACTATAACTATGACTATGAGCATGACTATAACTATTACAATTACTATTATTATTACTATACTATACTAGACTAGACTATACTATACTATACTATACTATTACTATACTAATTATTGTAACTGTAAATATAACTGTAGCTATAACCATAACTATGACTATGACTATAACTATGACTATGAGTATGACTATAACTATTACAATTACTATTATTATTACTATACTATACTAGACTATACTATACTATACTATACTATTACTATACTAATTATTGTAACTATAAATATAACTGTAGCTATAACTATGACTATGACTATGACTATAACTATGACTATGAGTATGACTATAACTATTACAATTACTATTATTATTACTATACTATACTATACTAGACTATACTATACTATACTATACTAATTATTGTAACTGTAAATATAACTGTAGCTCTAACCATAACTATGACTATGACTATGACTATAACTATGACTATGAGTATGACTATAACTATTACAATTACTATTATTATTACTATACTATACTAGACTAGACTAGACTAGACTAGACTAGACTATACTATTACTATACTAATTATTGTAACTGTAAATATAACTGTACCTATAACCATAATTATGACTATGACTATGACTATAACTATGACTATGAGTATGACTATAACTATTACAATTACTATTATTATTACTATACTATACTAGACTATACTACACTATACTATACTATTACTATACTAATTATTGTAACTGTAAATATAACTGTAGCTATAACCATAACTATGACTATGACTATAACTATGACTATGAGTATGACTATAACTATAACTATTACAATTACAATTACTATTATTATTACTATACTGTACTATACTAGGCTATACTATACTATACTATTCTATACTATACTATAAAGTGTTGTTGCTTTATATTGGTTTTTACAATGAAACGTCTCAGGAATTTAAGAATGGTTCAGACAAATATGCCCTAAGTATTTATCCCTGTATTCACTAGATTTAATTTGAAATCTTTCATTTAGTATACATAAAGCACACTACGTACATTAAAAGTGGTAACTCACAGCATATCCTCCGAGTTACGTAACACATTTAAGTACATAATCTGTGATTCATTAAATTGATTCGTAATATATACTAACACAATCAGTATACTTGAATAATTTTTCATCTGTATACAGTAGACACATTGTAGTTTAGTAAGTCTTAATGTGACAATACGACTAGTATTCGCATTTGATCGAAAGTTATTCATGTATATATGTTGTTTTTTGAGTAGTAGGATATGATTACTTAATTCAATTTAATTTGTACATAAACATGCATTAAAGTTAAATCATAAGATTGAACAGCAGTCTCTTTGAATTTAATAATTCACTTATAGGAATTTTTAAAAAATGAAGTAAAAATTCAAATAAACGAATAGACTACAACCACACAGCGTATACAAACTCTAATGTAACACGTGCAATAACTTCTACATAGGACAGACAGACAGATCATTTCAAACACGTTACAAAGAACACTTCACAGCTATAACAAAATTACAAAACACCTCCACATATGAGAACACACCGCAAATACCAACCACACCTAAAAAGACATCAACACAGACATGGAAATACTGCACATCCAACCAAAAGGCCAGAAACTCAACACACTAGAACAATATGAAATATACAGACACACTAAAACACACCCCAACGATATTCTCAACACACAGTTCAATTTCAAAACACATACACTCTTTGACTCTACACTACGAACGCACCCTCACAGGAAACAAGAAGCGCCAAGACCAACAACGAACAGTTCTGAAGATGGCCCAAAATAGGTCGAAACATGTTAACAAGGTACGTTAAAATTCAACACAAGAAAATTCTTATCATACATATTCCGAAGTAAAAATTCAAGTTAAAAGATCTAAATGGGGAATTTTACTATATCTTTAAAAAAAATAAATAACCGATTCCTTTTGTTTACTATGTTAATGAAAATAAGATTGAAACTGCAAATACAACAATTTGGAAACACAAGGTTAATTTGAAAACAACAATTTTATTTCAACTCAGTACAACATAAAATAATATTATTCCGAACATTTTAGATTCACGAAATGATAAACAACTCATTTACGAAGCTACAAACCGGAGTAGTCATTACAAATATTTTCCATTTTGATTTTATTTCTAAACAAACTTAAAAAATGCTCTTCTGTAAAATTTACAAAACAGTAGATAGAACCTTTTTATTCTGAGCCCTCGATTGTTCGGCTTGATTAAGCGGTCATGATTATACCATCAAACATTGAGTTTAGAAAAAATATTTCAACTTGTTTTGTCATGTTTCCCTATTAAAAGGCAAGCTAGGGCGGAGTTCTTAATATAGTTTCAAAGTTCCAAAGAGATTTCTTGGGACGGAAGTGTAAAAAAAAAATAAGAACCAAGGAAAAAGTACACCCCTTTCCTGTTACTTGGCCATAAAAATGTGAATAACTCATAATATACAGCTCCAAACATTTCTAAGCATGATGTGCCTATCGGGAAACGAAAGAATTAAATGGAAAATGCGACCACACGTGCTTAATTACCGCCACATTGAATGCAAGCAAGGGATGGAGCGTGAGATGCAGACACATTTTTAGCACATAAAGAAAAAGGCCGCCAAACAAAATGAAAGATTAAATGATTGGTGACATTAAGGAGTACACATAATTTAATATTAATGTAACAGAATTGCTTAAATATGGACAAGTGGAGAAGGAAATATAAGAACACTCCGAGGGCGATCTTTCTGAAAATGGCCCTTAGACATACAATTTATAACTACCTATGCCTCCTACGCCTCCTACACCTAAAAATGCGACAACATACTGACCTGAACCAGGTCCAGCAGGACGTTTTGCTCTCCTCATCTTCTACTTCTTCGTCTTCTTCTTGCGATGATAATGATAATGACGATAATGATGGTGAAAATGATCGTGATGATGATGATGATGATGTTGATGCAGGTTCTTGTGATGATGATGATGATGATGACAATAATGATGGTGAAAATGATCGTGATGATGATGATGATGTTGATGCAGGTTCTTGTGATGATGATGATGATGATGACAATAATGATGATGAAAATGATCGTGATGATGATGATGATGTTGATGTAGGTTCTTGTGATGATGATGATATTGATGGTGGTGGTGCTGGTGGTGGTGATGATGATGACGATGATGATGAAAATAATGATGAAAATAATGATGAATATGATGACGACGATAGGTGGTCCATGGGAGCTGGCATGGCGTCTGGCGTTTGGCACATCATTGTCCTCGAGAGATCTGGCCTGTTCTTGATGTCTTCAACGAACTCTGCAAGAAGCAAAATAAACTTGATCGTTAACCATGTGTCATTGCATTCACAGAGATTCAATGAATGTCATATTAATGGGGCGAGGATTCGTTTGCATTTACATATTTTTACTGTCCACATGCAAGACATAAAAAATCATTTTATGCATGTTTTGAACGACTGTAATGAAGAATATTAAAAATTAATTGTACATATTGTAACTTTTACTTCAACAATAATGTTACTTTTATTCACAACAATAATGACTTTTTATGTCTGGATTTAAACACTCCCGTCAACAATGGGTGTTCCACTCCACACAGCAACACAGTATTCGTTATTGCACTCCACAGACGACGATAACAATTCAAGTGAATTATTGAGAACAACAATACACTCCTAATCTCAACTAATGTTCACAAAGCACTATTTACAAAAGAAAACTGTCAGTTCTCAGTTAGTTTGCCTTCGATAGTTCTTATATTTCATTCACTCAAGTTCACAGTATATCGCACCCAAGACTTCCAGAGACAGTCCACTGAACTTGGAACTCAAGACTTCCAGATATAGTTTACGGCCCGCCGAACACAAGACTCCCTGACGCGTTGCTTCCGCCTGGACGCTGGCACAGTTACTCAAGTTCACTCACGACGAACCAAAGACTCCCGGACGCGTTGCTTCCACTTCGAAGCTGACACTGCTACTCAAGTTCACCCACGTTTCGAACCCAAGACTCCCGGACGCGTTGCTTCTGCCTGGACGCTGCTGATTCACAAACTGAACTCGCTGTCCAAACTAAATTGGCTTTGCGGCTCTTCTTCTTGTCAAACCCCGGTCTCGAAGGCTGGCTTCCTTGCTCGCTCATGGCTTCTTCACAAAAAATTGACTCGTTGTTCTGAACTGCTCTCGCTTTTATTTTGTTAGGTCATACTTCGCGAAACTTCGATTTCGGGAACAATCTGTTTATCGCTGCTTCTTTTCCCCCTTTACCTCGCACACCCCAGCGCCCACTGCTTTCTCTCTCCATTCTAATGCCGAGGTCATGGAAAGCATGGGGCTCTACCTCCATGCCCCCCAAGTGCCTTCATGGCATGTTACGGGGATACCTTTACCTTTTACCTTTTACCTCCTAGCGCCTGCCTTCTCGCACGCCCTCCCTTCTGCCGGACGCGCACCAGGTCTTTCAGCATGGCCAAGAGGACTAATAATATAGGCCTCTTGAACATGGCGCCACAATATTTTTGCATACTTCAAGCGTTCCTATATATAATACACTATTTAGCATGCAATGTAGCATATTTTGCTTATTTTGTAGCACAATGTATAAAATTAGCATATTTTGTAAAAAAATTATATTCTAATAATTTCAAGGGAAAAATTGTTCCAGGGCCGGGTATCGATCCCAGGACCTCTGGTTGAACATAGCAGCGCTCTACCAACTGAGCTACCTGGGAACTCCACCCGACACCATCTCAACTTTTCCCTTTATATCCACACAACTCGTGTGGGCTGACGAAACGCCAGAGTTCCACATCGAGTGCACACAATCTCTGTGTGACTTGGAATTGTGGTTTTCTGTTAACGTACACAGTGATGTATATATTATGCAAATCTAGTCATTCAGGTAAAGCTCCCTGTAAAGCAGATTTGAATAATTTCAAGGGAAAAATTGTTCCGGGGCCGTGTGTCGATCCCGGAACCTCTGGTTGAACATACCTGCGCTCTACCAACTGAGCTACACAGGAACTCCACCCGGCACCGTCTCAGGTGTCAGGGAGCTTTACCTGAAAGACTAGATTTGCATAATAATATTTTAAATTGTTTGTCAGCACATAAGATTTTTCTCTTAACTGTACTTGATGGCGGGAAATTCCATGCTTATGCAGTATGGGTGTGGAAAAACCAAAACAACCACACTATGTTTTTGTTCCATTGTGCTACTATACAACAAGAAGCATTCCCAAACACCTCTACCTATTTGACTTCATCATCATCATCATCATCTGTACAAGTATTAGGCCATGTGGTGTATTATGATCTCATATTAAAGAGGAATTTTCTCCCCAACTCTTTTTGGGACGTCCCAGAGATCTCTTCCCATGGGGTTCATAGTGAAACATAGCTTTTGAGATTCTGTGGGATCTCATACATCGCAAATGGCTCATACAGTTGTTCTGATATTTCTGTATGAAATGGAGTACTGATTGCAGACTGAGTTATTGCATTACTTCTTCGTTGAGTTTATGGCCCCATTTCTTATATTAGATTAGATTATATTTTATTTTATTTTATTAAAGTCATAAGTAGGGACCGGAGTTTTAGGTGCTAAAAGTTAATATTGTTCCTCACTATAGTTTATAAATATAGAAGCCATGCCCCCACTTGTTTGAGATGTCATTCAGTATTTTCCCTTCGCTACCGATAAAGGTCTCTAATCCTTTTAACCACCATTTACACACTAGCGCACGATTTATCATTGCCTTGCCTCCACTTCTTTGAGATGCCATTCTTGTCATTCAGTATTTTCCCTTTGGTATCATTAAAGGTCTTTTAATCCTCTCAACCCCACTTACAAATTAGCGCACGGTTTACAAGATCTATTGCTCAGTCCTTCTGACTCTGTTGTCTAATATTACATAGCGGACTCTTGTGAACTAAGCTTAAAACCATCCTCACGGGCACTACTTCTATTCATCTACACTCAGTGGCATTCTCAACTTTTAGCACCTAAAATTCCGGGCTCTACTTATAAGTATTCTTACAAATACTATGGACAGTCATAATAAAACAAAAGAAAATTAATAAGACATTAAAAACACAGGTTATTAACTGAGGACCACTAATACAGTAAAAGGGGTGATTAATCATCCAACGTTTTAAAATATCCTTAATGTATTATAGCTAACAGTGTGTGCAGACGTATGTATTCTATTAAACATGGATACTATGATGGACATAAATTGTCCCCCCCCCCCCAGTCTAACATTAGATTCAGTCAAGTGAAAATTGTATCTTGTATTATAATTATGATTAGCAGATCTGTGGCAATAATTTGCTAATTTATTCTTCACTTTCAGCAAAGAAGAGAAGATGTAAATATTAATAACAGTAAGAATAGCCTCATTTATAAATAGCGGCTTACAATGCGCATCATAAGTAGAACCAGTTAATAAACATTAGGCTTCTTTTTGTAAAAGGAGAACATTAGATACACCATAACTACTATTTCCCCCGACAGTAATACCATAGGTTATTACACTATTTAAGAAGGCAAAATAAACACTTTTTACATATGTTTAGACACCAATATTTTCAATTTGCTTAATAAGTAAAAAATAAATAAATAAATAAAATAATCAATTAAATAAATAACAAAATAAATAAATAATTACATAACTAAATAAATAAATAAATAAATACACAAATAAATAAGTAAATGAATTAATAAATGAATAAATAAATAAATGCCAAAATGAATGAATGAATGAATGAATGAATGAATGAATGAATGAATGAATGAATGAATGAATGGAGTAAATGAATGAATAAATAAATAAAGAACAAAATAAATACCGTAAGCTGGGGATACTTGAACCACCTCAGAAAGTTTCATTAACTCCTACAAAAAACGTATACCTTGAGAAACTTTCATTGCTCTCCTATATGTTGAATCTTGCGACATACAAACCATAAGCAAGCAGCTTTATTGCATTGTCACTATTGTTATGTATTTATTTATTGTTTTATTAGTGGCTCAAGTTACCCAGGAAATGGGTATACTTGAGTCACGCATTTAAAAATGCTATGTGGTGCAAGTTAAACTTCATATGAGGTTACTTGAGTTAATAAAACCTTAAGGGAACCAGGTAGTGATTAGTGGCGAGCCAAGAATCCAATTTTTTATGTTGCGTTATAAAATAAAGTACAAAACTTGCTCTTTAAACAATATAAACACTGTGGGGGCTATTTCTGCAGATAAGCCTTTTAAATGACCTCTTTAAATTTGGCGGTGCACGTAACCCATATATTATTCTTTTTTTTTTAATGCAGTTTTCCATTTTTTTACATTTTTCAAACTTAAGTGCACTTTTCTCTGAAACTGTTGAATGAACTTAAATGAAATTTTTAGACTGTTTTCTGTAGCCAGTGTTCTACATAGTAGACCTATGGGTTTAAGAATATTACACACATAACATGAGAAAAAATATATATGCATTGAGAAACTGTAAAAAAAAATGTTAAACGAAGTTCAATATTTTTTCTGTTTCACTAAGGGTGAAATATTTAACTAAAGTTTGCTTTAGAATTTACAATACACATTACTAGATACCTTAGAAAAATACAAGGTATATGAGTGAAGATTGTAGCAAGTAATGTGCACTTGAAGAATCAGGTACACTTAGCAAAGTGGGAAAAAGTTTATTAGTTACGGTGTTTATTTTGAACTTGGATACGAAACTAATTAGTTGTCCTTTATACCACTGAATTCAGAATGGTTGATTGTATAAGCCTGGAAATATTTATTCCATTCTGAGCACTAGAAGCCTAGAAATATTGCACTAAACTTTTGTATTGAACTTTCATAATCGCACAGGCATCACTACCCAGTTCCCTTAAATGATAACATTTTATAGATTTGGGTACAGTATATATGTAGTTTATTATCTTTAGCTATATTCTATAATTCACTGAGATAATATGCACATAATTTTCATTTCTTTAATTCCAAAATTTGAATTAAAAAATTACAAAAATCACAGAAACGAAAACATCTAAACACCTGATTTGGCTCAAATATCCCCGATGTCTCAAGTAATGTAATGAACAGGATAAATAGGCAGTAGAAGCTAAGTACGTGAATCAAAACTTGAAGTCCATAGCAAAGTTACTACTATCACACATATAGCCTTAAAGAAAAGTAAATGCAATCAACTGAAATAAAAGTAATTTCGAATTTTATTTAAGAAATTAAACTAATTTATCCCTATTCTTTTATTTACAGTAAAGTTGGAACATGTTCGCAGCTGAAAGCGCCACAACTTCAGAATGAAAACATTTACTGTACCTTCTGAAGAATCGACTCCACTCCACTCTGTATCCACGTCGGATGGTATGTCATCATCACTGTGGTACCTCCGTACGTTGAGTCCATCTAAAATGCAATATAATTCTGTGTTTTAATTCACGTAATAAAATGACTGTTAGCGAATCTAATGAACGGGATAATAGGCAGTAGAAGCTAAGTACGTGAATCAAAACTTGAAGTCCATAGTAAAGTTACTACTATCGCACGTATAGCCTTAAAGAAAAGTAAATGCAATGAACTGAAATAAAAGTAATTTTGAATTTTATTTAAAAAATTTAACTAATTTATCCCTATTCTTTTATTTACAGTAAAATTCGAACATGTTCGCAGCTGAAAGTGCCACAACTTCAGAAGGTAAACATTTACTGTACCTTCTGAAAGATCGACTCCACTCCACTGTGTCTTCAGGTTGGCTGGTATGTCTCCGTCACTGTAGCACCTCCGCACGTTGAGTCCATCTAAAATGCAATATAATTCTGTGTTTTAATTCACGTAATAAAATGACTGTTAGCGAATGTAATGAACAGGATAAATAGGCAGTAGACGCTAAGTACGTGAATCAAAACTTGAAGTCCGTAGTAAAGTTACTACTATCGCATGTATAGCCTTAAAGAAAAATAAATGCAATGAACTGAAATAAAAGTAATTTCGAATTTTATTTAAGAAATGAAACTAATTTATCCCTATTCTTTTATTTACAATAATATTCGAACATGTTCGTAGCTGAAAGCGCCACAACTTCAGAAGGTAAATAATTACATTACCTTCTGAAACAGTTTCTCTTCTCCAAGGTGTAAAACGGTTGGCTGTTATGTTTCCATCACTGTGGCACCTCCGCACGTTGATGAGGCCATCTAAAATACAATATAATTCTTTGGTTTAATCTTCGTGATAAAATGATTGTGCAAAGGCAGTATGCATGGAAACAATAATAAATACTAAAACGAACAAAGCCCAATGTTGGAACGAGGAAGTAAAAGAGAAAGTGAAGAAAAAGAAAGAAGCATGGAAAAATTATATACAAAGTAGAAGAGAGGAAGATAGACAAAGATATGTAGAAGAACGAAATAACGCTAAAAGGACAGTGAAGGAAGCAAAAGCTAAAGCATGGGAACAATTTGGGAACGAAATAGAAAAAGATGCTAAAGAAAAGAATAACAGACGATTCTGGAAAAAAGTTAAAGCACTAAGAGGAAAATATGGTAAAAGAATAAGATCAATAAGGGAAGGAAAGAAAATATATACAGATAAGAAAGAAGTATTAGAGATATGGAGGAAATATTATAAAAATAAATTCAAAGAAGAAGAAGAAGAGCAAGAAACTCAAGAGATATTGTATGGACCATATCCCGAAATAGAGGATCAACGAGTAGAAGGCAATATAGACCAAATAGGAATAGAAATTGCAATAGATGGATTAAAAAACGGGAAAGCAGCCAGAATAGATTATATAACACCAGAACTAATTAAGTACGGAGGAAAGACAATGAACAAAATTATAACATTGTTATGCCAGAATGAGAATAAGATACCAACAGAATGGAGAAAGGATATAATAATACCTATTCACAAGAAGGACAACAGCAATGAGTGTGAAGACTACAGAGCTATGAGTATGCCATCAGTCGTATACCAGAGTGCTGGAAAGAAGATTAAGAAGAACGGATGAACAGGAAATAGAAGAACAGGCAGCATTCGGAGAAAATAGACAGACTCAGGACCATATATACACATTACGAACAATAATAGGAAATAGAATTGAGAAAAATAAAGACACGTTCCTAGCTTTCATAGACTTCAAAGCAGCATTCGATACAGTACCTAGGAAAAACATATGGCAAGTACTAGAGACGAAGAAGATACCAATAAGATTAGCTGATGCCATTAAAAGCGTCTGTGAAAACCCAATCGGAATAGTAAGAATAGGCGGGGAACTTTCAGGAGAATTTGCAATGAAGAAAGGAGTAAAGCAAGGAGATAGTCTAAGTCTACAACTCTTCTTGATATTCATGGACGAAATACATAAGATCTGTAAAAGAAGAAAAAAAAAATAGGAAACTGGAATTTGAGACCGGTATACATACAAGCGCTATTATAAGAGGATGACATAGCCAACACCAGGGATAGATTACAGCACACACTAGGAGAGTGGTATGAAGAATTGGAGAGAAAGGGGATGAAGATAAATATGGATAAGAGTAAAGTGATGAAGATATCGAAAGAAGATAGTCAGAATGACCAACTGAACATCAGATATAACCATCAAGATTTGCAGAAAGTAGAGAAATACCAATACCTGGGAACAATAATAACAGCGATGGAAAAATAGATCAAGAAATACTAAACCGAACTAAGAAAGCAGTAAGCGCATATTAAGTCAAAATATGAAGTTTTGGGTTATGCAACAATTTGAACAACTAATCTCATGTGCATCGAACGGTGGAAGAAGGAACTAAGACTTTTAAATATTCTTTTGTCTTCTATAACATAAAAATATAATATTTGTGTTATTAGTGGAATATTTTTTGCTTCTCTTGAAAAGTTATCAAAAGTGACTTAATTCCTTTTAGCTCCGTCTGATTCAATTGTGGGAAAGAAGGAGATCAACAAGACAAAACTGCAAGTATTTCAATCAATAATAGCTCCAATATTACAATATGGAACAGAAAGCTTACCTTTACAGGATAAACATCGAACTAGAATAACAGCAGTCGAAATGAAGTATTTAAGAAGAATGATGGGAAAGCCCAAGAAAGATAGGATTAGGAATGAACAAATAAGAGATGAGGTAAAACAAGACAAACTGTTAATAAATTAAATAGAAGAAAAACAACTAAAATGGTTTGGACATGCAAACAGGATGACTGAAGCAAGTAATGGAAATGAGAGTGGAGGGAAGAAGAGGTAGGGGACGGCCAAGGATAAACTGGAAAGATACAGTGGTAAGAATAGGAAGAAAGAGAGGCAAGACATTGGCAGAAATGAAGAAAATGAGCAGATACCAGGAATCCTGGAGAGTCTGGATGGAACGAGGCGAACCCAACACCTAACGGCAAAACGGGGCAGAAGAAGAAGAAGAAGAAGAAGAAGAAGAAGAAGAAGAAGAAAATGATTGTTAGTGAATGCAATGAACGTGATAAATGGGTAGTAGACACTATGTACGTGAATTGAAACTTGAATCACACAGTAAAGCTGCTTCTAAAGCACGTATAGCCTTAAAGAAAAATAAATTCAATGAAATGAAATAAAAGTAATTTCGAATTTTATTTAAGAAATGAAATTAATTGATCCTTATTCTTTTATTACAGATGGCTTCTAAATGTAGTGTGTCTGTGTGTACACAGGCGTTCAAAAATACCTGGTCTACAATTTTCTGACCATGTAGGGATGAGGGAACTTTCTAACCACGGGATAGGTCAGAACCAAATATATAACAATTTGAGAAACTTTGAAGTAGAGCTGCTAGTTTTCAGTAGGTGAATCTATTACCGGAATGGATACAACACTGTTTGGAAAAATATTGAGATTGTTATTCTTTATAGTTCAACTACACAAATCTACAGTACTTGAGCTATTACAGGACAACTAAAACAGAAAATGAGTCCTTCGCCGTGGCGTTGTGGTCTAAGGCATCCTGCCTAGAAGTTGCGTTATGGAATGCGCGCTGGTTCGAGTCCTCATGGGGAAAGAAATTTTCTCATGAAATTTCGGCCAGTGTATGGCAGCAGTGCCCATCTAGAATCATGATGCACTTGGGGGCTACGAAAGGTAGTGAAATCCAGTTGCGAAAGCGACCTATAATGGCTGGGGGATCAGCTTGTTAACCACATGATACCTTCATTCTGATTGGATGATCGTCCACTTCTGCTTCGGCATGTGAACGTGAGGCCAGCAGCCCGCTGGTGGCCTGGACCCTTCAAGGTCTGTGGCACAACGGATTATTATTATTATTGATATTATTATTACACTGGTCAACAACCATTTTGGTGCCAGTCAGATCTGAGTGATTTTAGGTTGACTTTAGGATGCTGATTCAGAATATGGCAACGGTTTTGCTAGATTGGCTCTAGTTTTTGAGATATTGTAAGTCCTACCGAAAAACATAAAAAAAAAAAACAAAAATAAACATGAAAAGTATAATCTACTCACAAACAGTATGAAAACAACACCAATCATCATAAAAAAAAATATGAAATACATAGTGACATTGGATTCAGTTCATAACAGAAAGCATCATAGTCTTCACAATAATTATTGCTTGAAAAAACTCAGTTTGTATGATTGTCTCCTATATGAGTGATCAGAGTGGAGATTCCAGCAGTCGTCTGCCATCATGTGACTGTCTCATCTTTCTTGATAATTTTCCACCATGATTTGGATGTCTTGATGGAACTTCTGCCCTTGTTCCTCACTGAAATCACTAAGATTGACAATAAATGTATTTAAGTGGCTATGGAGGAAGTGTACTTTTATGCTCATATTAACCTCCAAATTATGACAGTTTGTGAGCATGTTGTGGACCAATTGTTCGTAGTTCTCTGGTTTGAGGTTGCCCAAGAAGTTCCTTACAACAGAGACAAGACTACCCCAGCCAGATGCTTCAATGTCAATCATGATTTTACTCAAATCTGAATCATTGATAGCTTGCGAATTTGAGGACCATCGAAGATTCCTGCTTTAAGTTTTTCACAACTGAGTCCAGGGAAGGATCTGCAAATGCACTTGAACCAATTAGAATTTCTGTCCAAGGCCTTAACAAATTGCTTCATGAGGTCTAGCTTTTTATGGAGCGGAGGGAGAATGATTTTGTCCCTATCAACCAAAGACTCATGTATGATGTTCGCTGCACCAACTGGCACATGTTTTCTTGAAGACCATGTCACCTTTTCCCAATGATCTTGCTTAGTTCTACTATCTCACATGCAGATGAAACATGGGTGTTTTTTGTAGCCACTTTGCTGCCCAAGCAAGATGTTGATCATCTTCAAATCAATACAAATAAGCCACCCGTGCTGATGATAACGAAGTTTCTGCAGAACCCTATTCATGTTGCTGTATTCTTCATGAAGTTCTGTGGAGTGGACAAGTTGAATAGATGCAGAGCATTTCACATTGTGTAACAGCACGCATTTCAAGCTTTCACGAATTTGTCGATAAACAGTCACAAGTTTTCTGGTTCAAATCAGGATATTTCCACTTCCGTTTCTTGTATTTATTGAAGTCTTTTACACTCACAACACAAAAATAACAGTCGTCGTGGTAGTTTCATGGTTCTCTCCATACTATTGGCACTCCAAAGCCTAAACTTTTCTTTTTTCCTTTTGTCCACTTTCATAGAATCTCCACACTGGTTTTACAAACCTTATGGGGAGTCTTAGACTTATGTTGGTCCCCAAGATGAATACCAAAATATGCCAAACATATTTGCTTCACGAAGTCAATGATGTTCTTACTATTTTTCAGCTTATTTTATTCACCACATATATAACAGAGCTCATCAGAGCAGGTGAGGCAACCTCTTCGTAAAGAACTCATATTTCATATTTCATTGCAACAAAGCATAGAAAATGGGAACTTAATATTTAATTTGACACAATATAATGTTACATGACAATAAAACCGAAATTAAAAAAAAAATTGAAAGATTCTACCACATAAGTCAATGGAAACAGGTAGGTAATGTCAGAATACAAGGTTTATTTGATGAACACCCTGTATCTTAAAAACTAGAGCCAATTTGGAAAAACCAATGGGAGATTCGGATTCAGCATCACCAAAATACCGCATATTCATTGCAACTTCCCTGGCACCTCGAAAAAAATCTTTTCTTTTGTTGACCAGTGTTAGTGTTATTATTATTATTATTATTATTATTATTATTATTATTACTACAGAAATAGAATTATTTTGAACTTAACGCGTTTTCCCCTCTCCTCTTCATATCATATCGTATATAATATATTATATCCTGCCATATCGTATCATACATAATGTCATGTGATAACATAACATATGAATACTATAGCGAGAAAAACCTCGTAAGTCACGTTTTACTGTTTTTACAGCACAGAAAGTTCAAAAAGGAAAGTAAACTAGAGACGGCCAACTTTGCAGTTGTCAAAGTTTGTGAACTTACACTAACCATTCCTGCCACTACTTCCTCTCTGTTTTGAGGAGGTTAAAGACATTTGTGAGAAACTCTATACCCCAAGAGAGAATTTCACAGTCGGCAGTTTTGAAATTAAAAATCTTTTAAGGAACCGTCACAAAAAAACAGACTATACCATGTCCTTCCTTTTGAGAGCAGTACTATTCATAATGTGAGCGACCAATAATTTGATCCTTGTGTTTGCTAGGGTTTTGTACACTTCGCTTCAAAAGACAAAATCGACATGATTAAGGTCTGGGGACTTTGGAGGCCAATGCATGTGACTACCGGGGCTGATTCATCTTTCGGGGAATGTGATATTAAATGAGTTACCTGGAGGCTAAAATGTACAGGCGCTGTACGAACATGCCCATCTTCGTGGCCAAAGGAAATACAAACGGCTATTTCTCTATTTATGACCATTGCTACCCTCAGACGATTTTACAAGAGCAACATGTACTATTCCTTTGTGGGTAGTCATTTGCTTCATATCATTTCTAAGGCATTTTATATGTAACAGAGCTGTATTTCAACATACATTAAAAATTGGACACATGTTTATATGAACTCTTTTACACAAAATAGTACATACTAAGTTACCGCTCTCCAAAATATTTACTATTCCTCTTGAAACAGCCTGTATTCATTGTATTTAGTCACTGCTTCCCTACTTTGAAATATTACTGTACCTTCAGAGGAAGTCGAATCGGTGAAATGTGCGGATTTGTAGATCACCTTGATCCCATCTGTCTCCTCTTCTGTTCTGGGTCCAGCTGAAAAGCAATATTGAATTTCTGGTTGACATGTACATACACGTATATTATCAGGCAGTACATCTCCCCTGACGATGATGATATGTGTCAGAGGAAGAACAATTATTGTTTGTATTTATCTGAAGTCTGACTAGTGTAATATGTAGTTAGTCGGCATTGTATGCACTGGAGGGGGAAAGGAACTGGCCACCCTAACCCATTATCTCCTGGCATAGTTACCTCATAAGTGGTGCCTTCTTAGTATCACTTGTGAGTTTCAGACTTGTCTTTGGACAGTAGGCTAAACAACAACAATAATGCTGAGTGAAAATCGTCGTTATCACACTGATTGCTAGCTAATGAACAAGATAAAGAGTGCATATTAGATAAGAATGATAACATGTACGTCATCAAACTATCAACAATAAGTAAATTATTTTTAGGGAGCTGTAGATATGTACACTATCAGAAAAAGTAATGGGCCTTAGAATATTCTAAGCTCCAGATACAAGAAACTGCGCATGCTCAGAGACATAGAGCATAGACACACAAATTATCGCTACAGGAGTTGTTGAAATTCGTTCTATTTCGAATGCTGTCGTAAACCGTTCTGAAACGCACTTGAGAAAATACGAAGAAAATGGATTTGTTGTATAATTGATATGAACGACCCAGTTCTGAAGGAAACAACTGAGAAAACTACATTTTACAGCAATATGTTGCTGTGAGAAACCAAAGAATCGTTGAAATTACTCCAGAATTTATTTTATTAGGTTATTTTACGACGCTGTATCAACATCTAGGTTACTTAGCATCAGAATGAAATGAAGGTGATAATGCCAGTGAAATGAGTCCGGGGTCCAGCACCGAAAGTTACCAAGCATTTGCTCGTATTGGGTTGAGGGAAAACCCCGGAAAAACCTCAACCAGGTAAATTGCCCCGACCGGGATTCGAACCTGGGCCACCTGGTTTCGTGGCCAGACGCGCTGACCATTACTGCACAGGTGTGGACTACTCCAGAATTCTGTTAATGATGTTTCATAAAGTTATACTACTAGTTTCAAATCATTAGAATGTGTTAACTGGATTTTTCACAGCAACATGTAGCTTTAAAATTCTGGTTTCTCATAACTTTAATTTTTGTGTTGTTTCCCTTTTGAAATGGTCGTCTATATAGTGACTATATTCAGACCTTGGTGAGGAAACTGACATGCCGCGCAGAAGTGAAGTCCTCCGTCTGGTCCAGACATGTGTGAGTCATGCAGAGAAGAGCGGATTCGAGCCTGGGCGCAGTGACTTTCATTTCTTGTTTTACTCCAAAATGGAGTTTATTTTACAGAGTCATGTGATCGATGTTTCAGTGCATTCAACAGAAAGTGGAATAATTATTGCCCAAATCCTATCAGTTATTACTAGGCTTGACCTGGCTCAAAAAATACAAAAAACGAACCATTACTTGGGGGATGGATTGTCTTCTTCAAATAAAATAAAAGATAAAAAAGCGGTTATAGAAAATGTTCTCTAAAACATAATTTTAACGTTATTCCGATGGTAAACTAATCTGACCGGCATAAGTCAGTTTGCGTCTACTCTTTCCTGCTAATAATGTTTCAATTTTTGTCTCTTAGGTTTCTTGCCGCTTTCCTGAAACTATTTCCTAGAACATTCCTCTGCTGGGACCAGGTATCAATTTTCTGGACAAGATACTGGTGATTGCACAGGTATGATTGCATATAACACATTTTCCGACAAAGTTACGGAACAATTCAACCTCTAACAATTCTTAGCTAACATTCCCTAACACTTTGATTACTTCCAGTCCATTTTTTTAAAACACTCTGTATAAATTGTCAATACTGTTGTTGTTTAGTCAATTGCCGGAAAAGACAGGTATGACCTCAAAGTGACACCAATAAGGTACCACTCATGAGGCAACTAAGCCAGGAGGTAATGGGTTAGGCTGGCCAGTTCCTTCCCCTCCTTGTCTTTATTATTCCTTACAATTACATAATGTCGTCATTACCTCGTTTACTTGTCTGTGACCAAGAACTTGCAAATTTTGAAATAATAATATTAAAATTTTATCCTGAACGTGCTATTATTAGCCGTAAGTAAATGTTTATGGTGGATATAGTTGACTTACTGTGCACAGAAGGCAACTCTTCTAAATGAGGAATAGCTACGTTGTCTTCGTAGTCATTATTTATGAAGGTGTGCCAATACTCGGTGTTTGCAGTCTCAACAGCCTTCCTGATGTTAATTAGGCTGTTGGTAGGCACAGAACCTGTTAAGCAGTGCAAACTCAATATAACATTGAACAACATATAACTAAATTACACACTTTTAAGTTTGCTTTCCTTTCCTCAAACTTTTTATTTTGTTCGCATTACTATGTGTTATTGAACATTTTAAAATCCACACGTAGCCAGAGGCTATGTCTGTATAAATAATAAATATTTATTTACTTGACTTACAAGTTAAAGCATTGTGTATATTTTACAATTATTTGCAATTAGGGCTCGGAAGTTGATGACCTAAAAGTCACAGGAAAATGACTTATAACATGGCTTTAAAATTGTAAAAAATATGACATCATAATGATTTCTAGGATCTCAGACTTGAAATACATTCCTGTGTATTGGAAAGCTCTTCTCTCCTACAACTGACGTCATGGCCACATACGTGAAGTGACCAAGGTCCGCTGGTGAAAAATCTTCATCAAAAACACTGAAGTCAGTGCATGACACAATCTGCAGTAGGTTCTGGAATGTAGGCTACGATTACGCCGTAAAAAATTCCGTTCGAAACAAGGAAAGGGAAATAATGCAACAAAAACTAGAACATTTCCTAAAAATGATCAGTAAACAATAAAAGACAAAAAGTGCGAATAAATTAAAAAAAAAAAAAGTAGCCATAGACTATATTGGTTCGTGTTGAATTGAAACGATATCTCGCTTTGTCTGTGATATCAGAAAAAATATGATATTTCATCAACTTCGAACCCTACACGTCACTCATCAACTCTCCACCATTGTTCCACCTCCCTTCTCATATTCCCATCACATCCACTCATTTCTTCTCCTTGCTTCCTTCAAGTTTTCCATCTTACCTGGCAGATCTAGAGTTTCTATAGCTCTTCTTTCTTCTTCGGTGATGGCTTCCGCCATAATACGTCCTTCCTCAGTATCCCCCACCCGGACATCCGATTGGGGGGATAGTTTACGTCCGGAGTTTTTTACCAAGAATGGACGCATCATGGCATAATTTTTTTAAGTCTTCTCTGGGATGGATAAATGCGGAAGCTTCCCATTGCTCTCCGCACACCACTCTCTCTTTCGCATCTTAAAAGATCCCAGGGGGCCCCAGCGTGGAGGTGAGGAGAGTGGATTTGACTAATTAGGCCCTCCGGACTTCACCGAAATTCACCACAAGAGTTAAATATCAGATCCATCAGGGTTTTTGACCCAGTCAGAGACCAGGAAATCCCAATTAGCCTTCGCCCCCCTTATACTCTCTAAAGTATTATAAAGATCATAAAGCTGATAAGACCAACAAAGATTCTTATCGAACATGACGCCAAGAATATTAGACATAAAAAAGATTTAAAATTAAACAGTTACATATGGTACCTTCAAGTTCTGCAATGAAGTTTCATGAAAATACATTAGTTAAGAAAAAGACGTTATAAATTTTGTTTCAATTCACTCCCTATAAAGGGGTATTTTCTCTTACACAAACATTATCAGAATTTGTACTCAGATCACATAGCTACCTTTCAGTTCTGCATCAAGTTTCATAAAATTATGTTAAATAGGAAGCAAGTTATTAATTTTGTCTAAATTCATCCCTATAAAGGGGTAGTTTCCCTTACACAAACATCAGAATTAGTACTCGGGTCACATAGCTACCTTTAAGGCCTGCTTAAAGTTTCATGAAAATATATTACATAGGAAGGAAGTTACTAATTTTGAATAAATTCACACCCTATAAAGGGGTAGTTTCCTTTTTTACGACATTATCAGAGTTTGTACTCACATCACATAGTTACCTTAAATTTCTACATCAAGTTTCATGAAAATATGTTACATAGAAAGGAAGTATTAGTTTTGCCTAGAATTAACCCCCTATAAAGGGATAGTTTCCCTTTCACAAACATTATCAGAGTTTGTACTCAGATCACATAACTACCTTTAAGTTCCACATAAAGTTTCATGAAAACATGTTAGATAGGAAGGAAGTTATTAACTGTGCCTAAATTAACCCTCTAACACGAAAAATATCAGAGTTTGTACTCCGCTCACATAGCTACTTTTAAGTTCTGCATAATGTTTCATGAAGATATGTTTGATTGGAAGAAAGTTACTAATTTTTGCTAAATTAATTCCCTATAAGGGGGTAGTTTCCTTTACACACATTATCAGATTTTGTACTCAGATAACATAGCTACCTTTAAGTTCTGCATAAAGTTTCATGAAAATGTGTTACATAGGAAGGAAGTTACTAATTTTGAATAAATTAACACCCTAGAATGGGGTAGTTTCCCTTTCACAAACATTATCAGAGTTTGTCCTCAGATAACATAGCTACCTTTAAGTTCTGCATAAAGTTTCTTGAAAATATGTTAAATAGGAAGGAAGTTACTAATTTTAAATAAATTAACACCCTAGAATGGGGTAGTTTCCCTTTCACAAACATTATCAGATTTTGTACTCAGATCACATAGCTAACTTTAAGTTCTGCATAAAGTTTCATGAAAATGTGTTAAATAGGAAGGAAGTTAGTAATTTTGAATAAATTAACACCCTAGAATGAGGTAGTTTCCCTTTCACAAACATTATTAGAGTTTGTCCTCGGATCACATAACTACATTTAAGTTCTGCATAAAGATTCATGAAAATATGTTAAATACGAAGGAAGTTATTTTTTCCTAATTTCACCCCTATGAAGGGGTAGTTTCTCTAACACAAACATTATCAGAGTTTGTACTCAGATCACATAGCTACATTTAAGTTCTGCATAAAGTTTCATGAAAATATGTTAGATAGGAAGGAAGTTATTTTTTCCTAATTTCACCCCTATGAAGGGGTAGTTTCTCTAACACAAACATTATCAGAGTTTGTATTCAGATCACATAGCTACCTTTAGGTTCTACATAAACTTTCATGAAAATATGTTAGAGAGCAAAGAAATTACTAATTTACATAGATTAACCCCCTATAAACTGGTAGTTTCCATTGCACAAACATTATCAGAGTTAGTACTCAGATCACATAGTTACCTTACATCAAGTTTCATGAAAATATGTTACAGAGGAAGGAAGTTATTAGTTTGCCTAGAATTAACCCCCTATAAAGGGGTAGTTTCCCTTTCACACATTATCAGAGTTTGTACTCAGATTACATAGTTACCTTTAAATTCTGCATCAAGTTTCATGAAAATATGTTAGATAGGTAGGAAGTTACTAATTTTTAATAAATTCACACCCTATAAAGGGGTAGTTTCCTTTTCACAAAATTAGCAGAGTTTGTACTCAGATCACATAGCTACCTTTAAGGTATGCTTAAAGTTACATGAAAATATGTTAGATAGGAAGTTATTAATTGTGTCTTAATTAACCCCCTATAAAGGGGTAGTTTCCCTTACACGAACAGTACCAGAGTTTGTACTCAGATCATATAGCTACATTTAAGTTCTGCATAAAGTTTCATGCAAATATGTTTGATAGGAAGGAAATTACTAATTTTGGCTAAATTAACCCCCTATAAAGGGGTAGTTTCCCTTACACAAACATTATCAGAGTTTGAATAATTTCGAGGAAAAAATTGTTCCGGAGCCGGGTATCGAACCCGGGACCTTTGGTTTAACGTACCAACGCTCTACCACTGAGCTACTCGGGAACTCTAACCGACACCGATCCAATTTTTCTCTCTATATCCACAGACCTCAAAGTGGGCTGACAACCGTCAAGCAACCAACTTCGAGTGCACACTAACTCCATGTGACTTAAATTGTGGTTTTCTGTTAACGAACAGTGACGTGTATTATGCAAATCAAGATTTTCAGGTATAACTCCCTGTAAAGTTGATTTGAATAATTTCGAGAGAAAAATTTGAGGTCTGTGGATATAGAGGGAAAAATTGGATCGGTGTCGGTTAGAGTTCCCGAGTAGCTCAGTGGTAGAGCATTGGTACGTTAAACCAAAGGTCCCGGGTTCGATACCCGGCTCCGGAACAATTTTTCCCTCGAAATTATTCAAATCAACTTTACAGGGAGTTATACCTGAAAATCTTGATTTGCATTATCAGAGTTTGTACTCAGATCACATAGCTACCTTAAAGTTCTACATCAAGTTTCATGAAAATATGTTAGATAGGAAGGAAGTTAATAATTTTGCCAAAATTAACCTCCTTTGAAGGGGCAGTTTCCCTTACACAAACATCATCAGATTTTGTACTCAGATCACATAGCTTCATTTAAGGTCTGCATAAAGTGCCATGAAAATATGTTAGATAGGAAAAAAAGTTAATAATTTTGCCTAAATTCATCCCTATAAAGAGATTGTTCTCCCTAAACAATCGTAATCGGAGTTCATACTGAAATCAAATATGCTACCTTAAAGTTCTACATAAAATTTCATGAAAATCTGTGAAATAGAAGAGAAGTTATCAATTATGTGCAGCTAAATTAAGAAAATTGAAAACTGTGAGATGGCGAGTTTACGTGAGGGCGGCAATGAACTTCTGGGTTCTCTAAAAGCCATTTGTAATTATATATTATTAATATTGTTGTTATAATAGTAATAATAATAATAATAATAATAATAATAATAATAATAATAATATTCAAATTTAGTAAAAAGTAGTATTTTTTGAGGAACAAATATGATTTTAAGAATAGGCTACATTACTGCGGTTTTCCGAAATATGTGATTATTTGGTAAAATATATGTCCCTCACTCTGTAATTATAATGTGCCAGTCTATATATTTGAATCGCAAGTTTTAGAAAGGAACTAAATCAAAATTTGCATTTTTGTGATGAAATTATTAATATTTCCATGAAGTATTCATTTATAAAGAAAGGAACTTAGTCAAACCTTCCCCTGTATCTCTAACATCAAGATGTTTTTTATAGTACTGGACTGGTACACTCGTATGTAGCCTATTCATGAAAATAAGTTTGTTTGCTCTCCTAAAATATGTCAAAAAGTGCTATCCTTTGTAATATTAATATATTCCTCACTTTCATTTGATCATGAATTCACGCAACGCAAATAAGTTAACAGTTCCATGTGTGTTATTAGAGGATTTCGAAGTTTCATTAGTGTTATAATAATAATAATAATAATAATAATAATAATAATAATAATAATAATAATAATAATAATAATAATAATAATAAGCTTAATGAGGGTTATTATTATTATTATTATTATTATTATTATTATTATTATTATTATTATAAGCTTAATAAGGATTATTATTATTATTATTATTATTATTATTATTATTAGCTTAATAAGGATTATTATTATTATTATTATTATTATTATTATTATTAGCTTAATAAGGATTATTATTATTATTATTATTATTATTATTATTATTATTATTAATTGAAGTGGGTGTAAATGTTGAATTGAATCTATGTTAATGACTCACATACCGTACATTGTCAGAAACTTGCATTTTTTCAATTTATTTTAAAGTGCACATTTGCTATAATTAGTATACCTACCTTGAACTTTTATAAGATCGTTAAAAGAAAAACAAAACAAAATAAATGTTAATATAGTTTAATAGTATTTAATAAATAACACACGTAATTATATAAAATCCAGTATTTAATTATTCTGTTCGATGTGATTAACATGTTACTTTTTAAAGGATACCGGTACCAATTTTTTTAGAATGATCTGGTTTTAGGGCAGCAAGCTGTAGCCTCATTTCTGCTTTCGCATTTAGCCTATTTCGGTAATTTGTTTTCATGGATAAATATGCAGAGAATCCAGATATGAAAGTGATTAATATTATTTTTTTAGATTTTTAATAGTATTAATGTTAATCAGCATGACATGGAAGAAGTTCTGGTCTCTAAAGTTCATACTTACAAATTCCAGAAGCGAAGCTTAAAGGTTGAGACCCTGGAAAAATGTGTATTACCTGTACTACTGTATGGATGCCAAACCTGGTCCCTAACATCAAAACAGAGGATGAAAGAGTAATGGAACGGAGAAAAATTCTCTCCGGCACCGGGATTTGAACCCGGGTTTTCAGCTCTACGTGCTGATGCTTTATCTACTAAGCCACACCGGATACAACCCTGGCGCTGGATAGAATCGTCTCAGATTAAGCTCCAACTCTTGGGTTCCCTCTAGTGGCCGCCCTCTGCACTACGTCATAGATGTCTATGAACGTAGGACCGAAGTCCACACATGTGCTGAGGTGCACTCGTTATGAGTGACTAGTTGGCCGGGTGTGGCTTAGTGGATAAAGCATCAGCACGTAGAGCTGAAAACCCGGGTTCAAATCCCAGCGCCGGAGAGAATTTTTCTCCGTTCCATTACTCTTTCATCGTATGATGATGCAGAATATCTGCATGGAAATATCATATGTACTTCGGTACATTAAAATAATATATATCAAAACAGAGGCATATGCTTCAAACCTGCCAACGCAGTATGGAAAGAAAAATCCTGCAACTTTCTCTGAGGAACAAAGTCAGGAACGAGGAGCTACGCAACCGTACCGGCATGAAAGACGTCCTAAACACCGCAGAAATGGGGAGGGCACATGGTAAGGATGGACCACAGAAGATGGACGCACAGACTGACATTGTGGGATCCCAGGGTCGGCAGAAGAAGAGTGGGATGCCAGACGACTAGATGGGCCGATTTCTTCAAGAACAAGGCAGGATCACAATGGACGAGCAGTACAAGAGACAGACAGCTATAGAGAAATCTAGAAGCCACCGTCCTCAGTGTGTAGTGTGGTGCGAATCTTACAAGTGCATATAGTGTTTGTGTACATAGAACACTGCTTAGGATCGGCTCACCTAACAAGTGAAGTCTACTGAGCCAAGCCCTGTCAATCAGGAGGCGCTTGCCCTTATGGGATCTAGCAGGCTAAATTTATTTATTTATTTATTTATTTATTTATTAATAATAATCGGATATAATAATTGTTAATATTTATTTTGTAATTTTACGATTAGGCCTATATTATAACTATTATTAATGATGAAGTTTCATGTTTTTATTGATTCGTATTTTCGTGACTTCGTACACATTTTGCAGTAGGTCTATTCTTCAAATTTGAAATACTATTTATATATAGGCTAATTTACGATTCACCGAAGTCCACACTTTCACAAGCGCTACATTATACGATTTATTTTGTTCGTATTTATTGAAAAGGAAGGATGGCTATAAAACAATGTAATGTTTTAAAACCATAAAACATCATTCTTCTCAGTAATTTAAAATTGCGTAGCGATTTTGGTAGTGTTTTTAAATGTGCCTGTTCAATCGAGGGTTAATTATTAACTCCCAATATAAACATTTATGCCTAGAATCACTATTGATGCTAAATAACGTAAATGTTTTTTTCCCCTACTTACTATAGCAGTTTTCAAGCAGGAATCTTAATATAACTTAGAAAACTTACCTCAGTGGAAAGAGGTTCATCCTGGTTCTCCCATGGGAATCGAACCGAGCTCCTCAATACACATACTCTCCATAAAACGCCATATTTGCTTGCTTTAATTGAAATGAAAACTCATAATGGCGGTCCAATTTATCATATGCATTGTTGAAGACTGTATTGTTACGCGTTGAGCGATGAATGCCAATTACAAAGAGAATGAAAAAATGGAACTAGCTTAGAGATCTTCTTCCCCTTCTTTTATTAATTTTGTAGCTGAAACTTCATTCTATATTATGTTGGCTGCGTTTTTGTAATAGAAGATGAATCTTAATGTTGCAACTATGCAGTTAAGAAATCATATGTGTTCATCTGTGTATTTGATTTTTTAAAAATTATGTTTCTTTTTATGTGTCCCCATTTTCTCTAGAACTAGTGAAAGTAGACAGTTGACATTTCAGGTTTTTTTTATATCATACTACATTATTTCAGTCATGTGGTAACTGACGTACTGATGGAAAATATAGACTAGAAACCTCTGTAGAAGTCGAGACTTTTTCAATAATAATAACAGTGAATAGGGATTATAAAGAACGGACACTTCGCGTCGTTATCTTTGATGTAGCCGGACTGATTTCAATGACCTTCAAGCCAGCTAGTGCGTGAGATTCTGCTTTCTCCCTAGAGTTGGCGCTGACATCACACCAGCTAGCAGTCGACACAGCGGAAATATAACACATATAATTAATACATCTAGGTACATTATGTACTCAAATAAATTGCATCCATAAAATAATAAATCCGTCATTAACTGTAATGTCTAGACTCTAGAGTTCCTTTATAATGAGAGTTGAGACGTTGACCCCAACAACAATTAAAATATGTAATGATTTGATAGCAATGTTTTTATTTATTTATCAGAGCTTCCTCAAATTAGAGGCTTCCATTAGACAAAGCATACAAAACAATACAAGAACAAATAGAAGATGAGAGCTAAAAGAGTAAGAAAAAAGGCAAACAAATACACAAACAAACAATGGCAGTTTACAGAAGAAAAAAAAATTGAAGTAAAGAATCAATGAAAGCTAAGAAGGAAAAAGAAAAATGATAATGGTGCGTCAATTTTTTTCCATACACTGAATTAGAGTCCATATACGTGGTTCTGTAAAATTTTGACTGACTCTCTAATTATGAGGAGGGCCAGTTCATTCAGAAAAGATTTGTGCAGTCCTAGGGTCTTAAAGAATTGAGAAGAGAAGTTGGGTATCGTTCCTCTTGCTCCAAACATCAATCCCGTAACACTGATATCGTGAAGTTGGTACTTATCTTTATAATACGGGATGGTTGGAACGTAGATTGCTCGTTTCTCCTCATGTACGTCTTCGGGCTGTCCTTTGTACGTTTCAAACCTGATGGTGGGGTCGATTATCATACCCTGAGACAGGGATTCGCTAATTGCAATTATGTCTGTTACTGCCATTGTCGGCGGTTCCATGGACTTCTTCATAGACGGTGTATTTTAGTTTTCTAAGGGCATCGGCCAGTTTAGTTCTAATTGCATGGTGCCTATGTATACGCAATGTTTCGCCATAAGGGCAGGCTCCCAGGATATGTCCAAGAGAAAAAACTGGAAAAACAAAACTCTTATGAGAAGTAAAACCATATACCTATATTATATTATATACAAATATTAAACGAATTTGATACTAATTTTATAATGTATTATATTATTTTATAATATAATTTATTATATCTGAAATATAAAAAAATTATTATTGCAACTAGTTCGTCACTGAGAAATAAGGAAAAGCTGTTAACTTGAATTTATTTGAAGCAAAGCGATACTGGATTATGCAACAAGGTAGGTGATGTTTGAATCCTGTGTCTCAACTCTATTCTCAATTATTATCTTAGTCTATGCTCGATTACACTAACCTCTAGCGCTTGAAAGTAGAACTAAAAGCTGGCATACAGAGAAACAAAACACAGGAAAATTCGCTCAGTGTCCATTCTTTATAATCCCTTTTCGCTGATAATACAATAGAAGTAGGTTATTCGACATGTAACAATTGGAATGAATGTCTGTTTCGCCTAGTACTTACTTTTAAAAGTAATGGTCATAATTAACATTTCATTTCAATTATTTTCGAAGCTTACATTTGGAAAATGCATTAATATCAATGAAAATAGTGTCCATTCTGGAATCCTAGAGAATGTTGCTGAAATGCCATTACTTTTTCTTCTAGCTATAAAACATTGTCCTTTAGTACAGTAATTCATTTTATTTTATAACAAAACAAAGTAATGTGATTTTTATGTCTTACTAATTAAAAGCACCAAGTGTTGTCCGGGTTTTCCTTTTTGCTTCTATTTTTAATTAAACTGGTTGTTAGATTTTACAGAAATCTCGGAAACTCAACTATAGACAACCAAAACGAATTGCCTTTACTAAGTTTTCTCGTCCATAAAGATAATCTTTACATAGCGTCACTTACTTCTTAGCCAAATGCCTGCCAGGGTCACTCAATATAAAACAGGTGTAGATCAGGCATCGAAAAGAAAACATTTCATCATGTGCCTTGCGTTCAACTGTTTCTTTTAATTAATTTTTATTTGTTTATTTATTTTTGCTTATTTATTTATTCTGATGTAGTTAAAGCCATCAGGCCTTCTCTTCCACACCACCAGAAATATAAATAAAATAACAGAAAAAAAATCAAACTATAAACAAAGTAAAACCAAACAAAAATATTTACAGGCTACAGCAACACAAGATTTAAATGAATTAGCATTGTCTTCAAGTTCAACAAAACAAACATATACCCGGTATCTATACACCCACTAATTCAAGTGGTTTATCTTATTCGTGGGCGTCAGTATATCAAAAAGCATTGCAACTTTTCTGCCGTCTCCTTTCCTCTCCATCGCAAATGTGATGTTGCACAGAGGCAGAAATAAAATAATTATAAGATCTGTACATTGATCTCAAGGTGTGTCTATGTGTGCTTTCACTTGAAATTCAGACACAGCTGATGATAAATAAGGAATTACCTTGTTCCCAGTCAGAACCCATTGGGGTGTTATTGTGAGCGATAATTTATCTAATCTGTTGTACATATACATATACATATGTAATTTAATTTATATTAAAAGTTGTTTTACCTCTTAACCGCTGTATGCTCACTTATATCATACCCAATTTTTAAAATATGACTTGAGAAATTTCGATTATCTCTCAAATTCAGGTCATATTAATTATATTATTTTTAATTTTATAAACAGAAAGAAAAACGTAGAGTATAATTTCGCGAGAAGACATTGTTTAACATACATGTTATGAGTGACATATATTTTAGAAATTAAGATATTGTTCTTTCCACAACGCTTAAAATTGGCAATATTGGCAATATAATTACACAGATATTTACAAACATACACAGACGAGGGTGATGTAAAAATGATATCCACCGGTGAGACAATCCGATATGTGTAAATTATGAAAATGAGATTGCATTTAATCCTCTAACAATTATGCAAACATTATGTAAAAATTTGGAATTACTTGCATCTTCACCCCTTCTCCAAGCCGATCAGAAATTCTCTATCTTAAATGCTTCGATTTGCCCTACACTCATCTATCATTTTCAAAATATTCCCCTTCGTCAGATTCCCCAAAAATTTCTAGAAGACTCTGACAAAATGGTAAAATGCATTACGCAATGTCAGGCATCACAAAATCAGGTCCGCAATCGCTCAAGCTCTTTGTGACAAGGGATATACCACCTATGAAGAAATCCATGGTCTATCGGAAACAGGAAGCTGTCGGCGGGTTGATATATTAGCCTTTAACAACACAATAGGCTATATAATAGATCCTACTATCCACTTTAAATTGAATACAACTCAACCGGAAGATGCCAACAATGAGAAGAATCGAATTTATGGTCCAGCTGTTCCTTATTATTGACATATCGATGGCTGAGAACCAGACTGTTCTAAGTCCAACTTTTTATAAGAAAGAAATCTGTGTTTCATTGTGTTCCAATTCTTGTATGCATGTATGAATCGAACAAAACTGTAAATACTCCTCTGCATAAGGTTGCTATGAAGCTATTCCAAATTGTTTCATGAAGCTTTGAATGTCAGGAGCTTAAAATAGCTCTCCTGAAAAAAAATAGTAAAATAGACTTGGAACAGTCTGGTTCTGGGCCATCGATATGCATAAGTTACAAACAATTGAAATTATTGGGTTATTAGTGGGTGCTAGAGGCACGATTATAAAAGAGTTTATTAATTTCTGTAAAGAGTTCAATCTTGAACCTTCTTTGGCCATGACTGTTTCTTTGATAGCTCTAAAATATTGAATCTATCTTCTGAGAAAACACATATATAAAGTAAATTAATAATAATAATAATAATAATAATAATAATAATAATAATAATAATAATAATAATAATAATAATAATAATAATAATAATTGTATTTCTCACGAAAACATTTTCACAAAATTGTACGCATTCACTAATACTTGTCTATTTGGTATGCTATAGGCACCGTGCAAGCTCCTCTGGTGGCGACTGTTGTTACTAACTGCGGGACAGCAGCGATAGAGTTGTGCTTGAAGCGTATGAATATACTTAACATCTCAGGTTAAATGATTAGAAATATGGCTGATCCTAAAAAGCGGAAAGGTAATGCAAATTGCTGTGTTCTTGAGTGTAGTAATGCTTATAGGAACACACCAACCGATATTGTTTTTATTCATTCCCAAAATAGAAAACTCAAGCGCAACGACGCTAATTGTGGATCCATGCAGTACGCAGACGAAAGTAAATAAGGCTACACTGCTTGTAATCATAGTAATATTATATACTAGGCCTGATATAAAAAATATAATGTATACAGTATTATGTTTATAAACAACCATTAAGTTAACAACAACAGGAATTTATCATTTAAATTTCAAAAAGTACATAATTACTGAGTTCTTTACACATATATTATGTATAATATTAGCAACAATAAATAATAATATACTTATTTTTAAATGTAGGTATTCATATCGATATTTAATTCTTGATTTCAAGTGCTGATGGTTCACCTTGGAAACCAACACCCGCAGCAAGAATTTGCGGTATTCATTTTATTGGGAACGAGATCAGAACACCCCCAAAACTAGCATATCATTCCCAGTATTTTTATGAAAGATTACAAGAAAAAGACTGCCTCATCTCAACTAGCTCCGGAAAGGTACGAAAGAGACGCATAAAGAAGAAGAAAAGATTAAAATTTAAGTTTTATGGAAGGCGAATGCTCAACAAGTGTTATTTCGAAAAATGAAGTAGCCATACAGGCAGAACCAAATGAAACCATTCTTAGTGATTTTGTTTTTTCTTTCACAATTGAATTGTGTGAATTGTCTACTCAAGTGTCTATTACATTACATGCCGAACTGAAGTCACATAAGAAGTGTTATGACAAGCGTTCAGGAACAGATGATATGTTTAATGAAATCCAAGGTTTCCGAAATTATTCTACAATAAAATATGAGACAGAACTACCAGACATTTGTGGTTTCGAATATATTGTTAAAATTGTTGCCAAGTGAAACACAATCATACCCGTAGAATCATAAGAAATAATTTCAATTCTATCATTTAACCCAAAAATAGCTACCATAGATAGTCGAAATGCCCCAAGATGTAGACCATACATATTATTTTTGCCATTTTTATTAGTGAATTTCACATCGAAAGCTTTCGAAAAATTCTGTCCAAGAGTAAGGTTAGTAAAGAAAATCGTCTACTCATATTTTCAAATTAAAATGAAAACTGGATTGTCGTATTCTGCTATGAGGATGATATTCGGAGTTAATCGTACAATTATAATTATGATGTATTTTTACCGCCACTTTAATGTTGTTGACATCCACAATGGTTACTGCAATTTTGGGTTTTGGCCTAGCAGAGAAAGTATTCAGGAAACAATGCCTGCAATATTGAAAAATGTAGAGTGACAATTAATTGTTCAGAAGTGGAACAGCCACCCAATGTGGATCAGATGGTGGCCTTCAAATCTAAATGCTACCGAGGCAGATTGAGTGACACATTCATAACAACTGATTGCGGATTATTGACTTTATTAGAAGGTGGTGATGAAGTCAGGTTTTTCCGGAATAATAACAAACCTCTCCGATAAAGGGATCATTGTTGTTACTCCACCGTATCTGCACGATGGTAAATTAACAGCTGAAGAAGTCAAAACTACTTACAGCATTGCCAGTGTTCGAATTCATGTTGAAAAGCGCATTCAGCGAATTAAAATGTACAGTAGCCCTATAACATTTTACACAAACTATCAATTGAACTGCTTCCGCATGTTGATCTTGTTGTTTATTCAATTGTCCAAAGAGAAGTCTGAACATCACAAGTGATACCAACAAGGCACCACTTATAAGGCAACTAGGCCAGAATATCATGGGGTAGAGTGGCCAGTTCCTTTTCCCTTTCATTACATATATCGCCGACTAGCTACAAATTACACTAGTCAGACTTCATATGCATACAAACAATATTGTTCGTCCTCTGACACATATCGTCAAGTGAGATGTACAGCCTAATAACAGATGTACATATCAGCCAGAACCTCAATCAGAGGTAGTATGTTGATGATATTGTTCATTATGTGTTGTGTTTTAGAGAATTTGTAGTCGCCCATTATTCAGGAAGTGTAATTAAGATTACTTTTAGAATTAAATCACATTAAAATACGTAATTTATAGAGACATTATACACACAAATATTACGCATGTCATGATATCAAATATAAGTATATCAGTGTTTTCGTATTATGACTGTTCACCCTCATTCAGTGGTCTGAAATCTGATTTAAATGCCAAACAACTTCACTGATATTTCAGGAACTTTGTAGTTACATTTTTACACTCCTCTAGCAGTACAGAACTTTCCACTGAGTCTATAAAATAATTAAAGACTGGAGATTGCTGGGTTTGCAGTGAAAGACCTGCCCTTGGGAGAACACTATGAATCAATGAACCCATTCTTACTAATATTACAACTTTTTATCGGCAGAAAGCCGCATGTAATTTCTATATCACACATGACTAGTGAATGACTGCAAGCCTGTAGTTAATTAGGAATTGAGACACTGCGCGGCGCCACCAGTACGATTTTGAGACCCATGCATGGTGCCTATACTTTGTCTTTCAGGTCAACCCCTATTTTAGGGGAAGTTTGTTTTATATATATATATATATATATATAAAGTTTAGATGTGCTCACTCGAAAGCAATAATTGACAATATGAAAGATATTGATATTGAGTTTCTAAGTGAAAGTCTGCAACTTGAGTGACTGTCCTTGAGCTTTATTTTAATATGGTCATTACTCATTACAAATTCCAGTCGCACTGACATTGAACTTGCTTAAAATCGAAAGGCATGTTAGTGGGTATCACAAACATACATAGGTTAAAAAATTTTCTTCTGTCGTTTATAGTTAATATTCTCACTTATATTACGTATTGCATTAGATTTTTCACAAAAATTCTTGTTCCATTGTATAAGTATATAGGTAAATATTTTGCAATACTACTATTGGTCATTCAAAATTAAGTTTTAAAATATTTTGATGGCAATCCTTCAAAGAATTCAAAAATTCAGTTGGATAAAATACTACAGCCTGCTGACTACAACTGTATCGAGAAATTCGCCCAAATACGGTCCTGGATTGCATAAAGATACTTATTGCATGAATTGTCTAGATTTTAATCTTCGTGATGTATAAACAATTTGTTTAATTTCGTGTTGTATTTTCCAGGGCCTCGTGAAAAAATATATGTTGAATATAACAGAAAATAAGAAAGAACATTTGACAGCAGAATATTGGATTTTAATACTATACAAGAATATTTGATCATATTTATTTTTACGTTTTATTTTTTAATTAATTTAACGTCCATATGTCCAATTTTAATATAGCCTATATTTCTTTCCTGACTATGAAGGTTAAATGTGCACACTTAAAAAAAAAGAAATAGAATGTGTTCAAAACCAAGCTCTCAGGCATAGGCGGAGTTATGGGGGGGGGGGTATGGGGGGACACTGCCCCCCAAAACTTGTCTCAACTCTTTTTTTTTCTATTAACATTAGAAAATATTTAATTCAAAAGATTTTTCTTGCTTCTCTTTATGATTAGGTTTCTGTGCTCAAATTGACGAATTAATGTCTTCAGATCATTTATTTTAAATTTCTAAATGTATGAGAATTTTTATACCTCATTTGAGGAATGGAAGCATTGTAATGTTTCTTTTGTAACAGCCTGTACCCATATGTTAGAAGTCTGCAGGTGTTCAGGCCGCCACTTGGAGAAATATGAATAACATACTGCACAACAATGCAGAAAAAATAAAAGTGATCCCGGTACAATGTGTAAATTTAAAGACGAGAGATTAAGTAAAATAATTAGAATTTACATTTCATATATCTTCAGGAAGGTAAGCTTCAGATAAAGTTTCTGATAGCACTGTTACGTAGTGTTATTGATGTATACATGTGTTTGTGTATGAGAGAGAAAAATAGGGAGATTGTTTTAAGTTATGCCCTACTATAATTTGTAGTAGACCTACAGTTCAAGCGCTATACAACTCGGTCCAAAACATCGCGGATATGGATGTAACACTGTAAGAAATATGTCCCCCGAAAATACCTTGATTAATGATCATTTTCCGATACTCTGTACCACGGTCAAACTATAAAGGGGGAAGGAGGTAAATAATGTCCCCCATAACCTTGTTGTATTGGGATTCTATGGGTTTGCTTTGCCCCCCCCCCCCAAGGAAACTGTTCTCTCTCCGCCTATGCTCTCAGGTTCATTATTGGTGAATCAAAACAACTCCAATAGATTCTATGAGATCCCTCACTAATACAGATAAGTATTAAATCACATATCAGAGAGAAACAAGGAAAGAGCCACTCAAATTTGATGGGAAAACGCTTACTTCCAGCAGCTCTATTGCCGAGGCCTTTAATAAGCATTATAGCTCTAAACTTTCTCCTGAAGCTAAAAGGAAGCAAAGGCAGATTAAAAAAGATCTAAAAAAATTTAAGAAGTGTCAAGAACAAACAAATGATATATTCAGCAGAGAATTCATCATAAGGAAACTAAATTCTGCAATCCATTAGTTAAAAGATAACAAATCTCCTGGATCAGATAAAATACATGTTGAATTTCTGAAACATCTCGGACAAAAGGGAAGAAACGCACTACTGAAATTAACCTATCATGGACCTCTACTGTACCTACAGAGTGGAAGAACGTAATAATTATCCCTATTCTAAAAAAAGACAAGACAGCTGATGACATAAATCATTGCAGACCAATTTCTTTAACAAATGTCATTGCAAAAACAACAGAACGTATGATTTCAGCAAGGTTAAATTGGTTCTTAGAAAGTAATAACATACTAACACCGGCACAAACAGGATTCAGACAACACCTATCTACATTAGAAAATACAATTCAGCTATCCCAAGATGTCAAAGAATCTTTCAATAAAAATCAAGATACGCTATCAGTTTTTATTGATTTTGAAAAAGCATTCGATTCAGTATGGAGGTACAATCTACTCGAAAAACTCACAAAACTAGGCATTCAAAACAACATGTTAAACTGGATCACTCACTTCCTTTCCCAGCGTTTCTATGCTACAAAATACAATGACAGTACTTCCAAATTCCGACAAATAAAAATGGGCCTCCCACAAGGTGTAGTACTGAGTACAACCTTGTTTAACATCCACATCAATGATCTCCCCCTGGCTGTTTCAAGCCCAGAAATAAAGACAGCTCTTTTTGCAGACGACATGGCCATGTGGACATTTTCCCCACATATAGTCAAATCCAAAGCTTCAATGGAAAAGGCTCTGATCCTATTAGAAAAGTGGACTGACAACAATTGGATGGCCATAAATACTGATAAAACAACATTTCAAATATTTAGCTTGAAGAAAAAAATCCCTAAACTAAATCTGCAGTTCAGGAAACAAACCTGAGCCAAACATATGAAACGAAATATCTAGGGACAATTTTTGATTCAAAATTATCTTGGAGAAATCATATTGAAGCATAGTAAACAAATCAACGAAACGATCTTCAATTTTAAAGAGATTAGCTGGAGCAAAGTGGGGTAGTTTTTTTTTTTAAGTAGGTTATTTTACGACGCTTTATCAACATCTAGGTTATTTAGCGTCTGAATGAGATGAAGGTGATAATGCCGGTGAAGTGAGTCCGGGGTCCAACACCGAAAGTTACCCAGCATTTGCTCATATTGGGTTGAGGGAAGACCCCGGAAAAAACCTCAACCACGTAACTTGCCCCGACCAGGAATCGAACCCAGGCCACCTGGATTCGCGGCTAGACGTGCTAACCGTTACTCCACAGGTGTGGACAAAGTGGGTTAGTAATCGGCAGACTTTGAACACCACGTACAAAACATTCATCAAGCCAATACTTCTCTATAATGCAGAGGTAATAATTACAGCAAATAATTTTAACCTGAATCGACTAGAAGTATGCCAAAATCAGGCCCTGCGACTAATAACTGGTGCAGCAAAACCAACTCCAATCATGGCAATGCAAGGCTTAACCCAGAACCCTCCAGTATGTCTAACTCTAGAGGAGCAGGCACTAACACACCATGAAAAAATACTACAGTTAACAACAACAAAATGGGAAAAAAGACTGTTACAACCAATCAAGTTGAAAACACAAGTTTCCTGTCCAAAGTCACGGAAATAAAAACAGAATTGAATCTCCCTAAATCTAAAGAAAATATTTTATCCAGAGAAAACCTCCTAACCTTCGAACCAATATTCAGCTAGATTTAGAAGAAACAGTTACAAAATCTGAAACTTCCAAACCTGTACTAAAAGCGCTGGCATTAGAAGCTGTGAACAATAGATACCACCAGAAGAATGGTTACATATCTACACAGATGGGTCTACTATCGATAACAACTCAGGATCAGGAATTACGTGTGCGTTATTCTCATTTTATCAACCAGCAGGATACCATACAACAAATTTTGATGCGGAAATAACGGCTATTCATATTTCACTCCAACACTTACTATACAGAATAGATAAATTTCAAAATGCTGTCATACTCTCTGCATTATACGCAATAAATTCATATAAATGACGTCAATCGAAATTAAAGAATGTCACAAGATGATTCAACAACTTCAAAAACTACAGAAAAGAATTCAATTGCAATGGATACCTGCACATTGAGGAATTTCTGGAAATGAAACCGCTGATTTTCTTGCCAAAAAAGGCTCCAATTTAATTCAGAATAGAAATAAAAGCCTACCTTTTCAAATCCATGAAAATACTAATTAAAAACAAATATAAAATCAAGCAAAACCAAGCACTATGTAACAAAGCCGAGGATAAATATGGAACATTTTAATAGAAAAAAAAAACAGAAATTATTCCAGAAATCCCATGTAAAACTGCAGTAGCAAAATTCAGACTGCTTACGGAACATAATTATTTGGCCAAACATTTGCATAAAATAGGAATTTACACGAATCCTAGTTGTCCTCTATGCCACAAAGAAGAAGAAATGACTGCAGAACTTGTACAAACCTGTGAAGTTCTACCTGCTGGATCCACCACGGAGAAATATTGGAGAGCAAGAGCCCTAATGGCTTAGTTGCCAAAACTCAGCATTGGATAACGACGACGACGACGACGACGACGACGACAACAACAACAACATATTAACAGCGTCAAAATGACAATAGAAGGAAAAGCACTGATCCAATATGAAAAGCTTATAAGATTCAGTAGGGGCTCGCCGTAAAAAAATTGGTGAAGTGCTGTTCACATAAACAAATGCATGAACAGTTTTACCAATATAATGAGTAGGCCTACTATTCGTAAACTACATATAATTTTACACATGCAAACAGGAAAACTAATTTATTTGAGGACTCGCCCAATTTCTTGCATACCAAGTCAATTCTCGTATCTTTTAAGCAGCAAACCTGTCGATGATGTCTTCATAAAATGTCTGAGTTTAACTGAGGGTGGACAGCTATGCAAATCTATGGGGCTAATGATGAAAGTCTCTCCTATGATGTAGCATTCCGAGTGAAATTTTCGATTTTTCAAGCAGAAAAGCTTATTTCATCGGAAGAATTTTTTTAAGTTATTTTATACTACTTCTCTATTTTCTTAGCACTTCTTGAAACAAAGAACAAATGGAACTGTAAGTCGTCCAGAATTTGAAACATCTTTCTTATTCTCATATTTAAGTCTACAAAACGGCATTTCTAATAAATTACAAACTGTGTCATTTTCGGGATATATATTTCGCACTCATTTATCAACATTTTCTATGTACTGGCACCTAAGTACTCGTAATTGTATAATAGCACTATAGTGATTAAACATATAATATACACATATAATGTAGGATTAATACACTATATACACTTATCACTAATATACTCTAAATATATTAAGTAATAAGTTAATATATACGTACACAGTACTAAACTACATGACAAGTACATTTACACGTGCGTTAAACTTTCAAATACAAGAGCTGGATCAAAACTGACGAGCTCATGAGAAGAAATAACACACGCCACGGAAAACAACATTTAAACTTTGCGAATGTATGTGGGGTGTATTCCTGATAAAATAACACAGAGCCAGCTAATTTACCACTGCAGGGGTGGCTGCTTGGACACAGGGAATGAGAATACTATTCTCGAGTCAGGTAGTACATACTGTAAAATTTCACAGCCCTTAAACAATAGCCCCCGGCCTTGGAGACCAGCTTCAACCCTTCTCTATTATTAGTACCGTTAGAGCTGCAAAATGGTTACTCCACCTACAAGTCTAACAGTTCTCCGTAACTGAAAGACTCAGAAACGCACTTTGCTCATACAATCTTTCTTTAGTGTGTGATGTCACGTTACCATGGAAACCAAGTGCTGTATGAGAATGGGAGCCCAAATAATTTCACCTCTACAGTATTGTAAGTTCCAATAGACACCGCTCGGCGCTCGTAACAGTTGACATTATTCTATTCAGCGGACGGTTACAAGTACTATTTATACAACTAAACACTGTTCATAACGACTGAAAAGAAAACTTTTTTTATTTTAGAAATACTGTACGGTACCAGCAGGGGCGGCCCGTCCTTATGTGCTACAGTGCTACAGCACAATGATAATTTTTGCTTAAATAATGTATTTGCAATGCCATAGTATTTAATCTGTCATTAAGACAATTTCCCGTGGTTATGTTCATGATGCGTTATAAAGTGTTTAGTCTTCGCTCTTCGTTCTTTGGTGCCTCAGGGGGTTCGTTGTGCTACTCAGAACTTACATGAGAATGTAGATAATTATTGCGCATGTGCGAAGCTGAAATCACTACTCTGATTGGCTATTTTTACGTGGGGAAGTGCTGTAGTCAGCTTCAGCACAACACAGCTTGGAGATTGCAAAAGTAAAGCGTAATGAAAGAATGCTTGTTTGTGGAAGAACTCGGAACTATGTACAATATGTTTGGTAATTCAAGTGTCCAACTGCTGCTGCCATCTACCAGTTTTTTTGAGGTTCCTCCTGAATCAGTCAGCAAGCGACGGAAAATGGAATCCGAAAATTGAAGCCAAGGAAATATGTGACCGTATAATTCAGGAAACTACTCATCGTTTCCAGTCTTTAAGCTACCTAGACGCAACAAAATTGTTAAACAGCAAATTTTTTGACAATTTTTTGCATAATTTTCCTGAACGCAAACTTGAAGTTGCTGTCAACAGCTATACTGTACTGAACAAAAGAATGTTAAAGACACAACTTGGGGTTCTACATATATGGAAGACTCGGCTTCCGAAATATAGATGGAGCTGTTCAATTGTTACAATACATAACATAGCCTCCAACAATTCACAGGATCCATTCTGTGAAGTAACGAAGTTGTTAAATATTTTTGGTACAACACCAATGACCACTGCTGAGCCAGGAAGATGATTTTTAAGGAACACTATGTCCCAGGACCGCCTCACTGTTCTTACAATACTGTCAATAAAAAAGAGTATAATGTCCAAGATGGAGGGTTTAACGTTTAACAATAGGGTAATTCGCCACTAGGTGAGTCTCAAATTAAGATAAATTCATGTAAGTGTATACAGTAGGCCGATATAGAGATTGTAGCACACTCATTATTTTGGCCACCAGCTGCTACTGGGTACCAGTAATAACTAGAATGAATTATTAATACGAGATAAAATTTTTACACATAAATAGTTGAAGTGGCACTTCACCTACTTCACCTGAATAACCGCCCCTGATCAGATTACCAGGAAATAATTGGCATTCATACAGTCCTCTCTATAGATTAAAAACTCAAAAAAGTTTCATATCCATGGTTCAAGAATTAACACAGAAAATCAACATCCCGAATTTAAAAGAAAACTTACAAATTAAACCAAACCCTTAAACTCTATTCAATATAGAGTATAATCTAAATTTACCAGAAGGAATACTGAAATCAAAAGTAAACACTGAAATAATGAAACAATTGTCTTTAGAGACAATTAATACTAGGTACGGTACCCTCCACAAAACTGGCTTCATTTATACACCGACAGATCCTTGATCTCCAGAGAACAAGTGCAGGTGCAGGTGTTACATGCTGTCTCTTCTCACTTTATAGATCTCTTGGATATGGAACAATAAGTTTTGATGGAGAAATCATTGCAATAAGTGAAAGTCTCAGGAATCTTCAATAAATTTAAAAATGCAGTTATATTGTCAGACTCCAAAGCAGCTATTCTATCAATAGTCTCTAGGCACACACCTTCATCTCAAACAGCAGAAATAACTGAAATGCTCTCTCAATTAATAACACTCAAAAAAGAATTGTATTCCAATGGATACCATCCCATTGTGGAATCCTGGTAAATGAGAATGTGGATGCTTTAGCAAAGAAGGGCAGCACTGCTACTTACATACCTGTTACTGAATCTATGTATTACTCTGTGAAAATATTTAACAAACCTACATACTTAGACTTCAACAAACAAAATTTGATAACACAATCTCAAGGGAAAAAATGGAACTCCACATCATAATCCACAGTTAATTCCCGATTTATCAAGCAAATCGTCTGTAGCTGCATTTAGATTGGCAACAGGCCATGACTGTTTGGCCAAGCACCTACACAGAATTGGAATATATCAGTCCCCTAACTGTCCATTGAGCAATTCAAATCGAGGAATGGATTCAGAATACCTTAAAATCTATGCTTCAATGGCTGACCATGACAATATCTTTGAAAAATATTGGAGTGCAAGAGGTCAAATGACTTTATTGTCAAATGCCTGGCATTAGAAAACAATAACAACAATGTATTGGTCAAAGCGTGTAGATTTGAATTGAGAAAACAAAACACAGACATACATACATACATACATATACACTTTTATATACAGAGTTTCTACAAAAGAACTCCGGGGTTTGAGACAAGGTTTATTACACTAAGGAAAAAGAAAAGTCAACTTGCATGCATAGATGATATGAAAGCATACATACAGAAGTTTATTAATGGAGAAAAATTCGCTCCGACGCTGGAGATCAAACCTGGGTTTCCCAGCTCAAGCTCAACATCAGCAACATCTCGCACCTGATGTCAACCAAGGTCATGGGTCTGCCTCTCTAAGAATGGGAACCAACAAAGTATGTGAAGTCATCACTGTCGAAAGGAAACCATAGCGCAGATGATCTAAGGATAAAAAGGAAGAGGGACGAGGAACTAGCCTCAGAAAACAAGAAAGGAATTTAAAATCTTCTTTTAGCCTAGGTGTCTTAAAGTACGTATGTCTAATCAATGCAAGCCATAAATCACAATAAAAACATTATTTTTGACACTACTCCCTTCCAATAGTTTTTTATTCACTCTATTCCTAATACTCGTGAGAGAACCGGTTGTTAATGAGTTTGAATATCACCACTGGATTATGCTTTCCCCTTATCCTCACGTTTTTCAATCACCACTATGCTTTAAAAGAGCATTTCAGTTTTACAAGGTTACAGCGAAAATTGATTTCATTATTCAGAACTTCTACTCATGATATTTTGCACTTCTACTCATGAGTTTATTTGAATTGGGGATTGCAGAAATAACACATGTCAATACGCCACACATTGCTGTTTCTGCAATCCCCGATTCAATTTAAGTAATAATAAATAAATCACATTAGTAAGGTAAAATGAGGAAAAAAAACTTACATGGGACAAGTGGGTAATTTGCTCAATTTGTCTTTAAATTTTACTACAACATTTTTTAATCTGCTGTAATTTTCAGCATACTATCCATTAAATATCTTAAATACTAAAAGACTGTGAAGGCTGAAGGAAAAAAATGGCTGCAGGTAATTTTTAAGAAAATAGTTTTAAAATACTTGGAGCTTATTGTGTAAGTGCATTTTCAGTAATATCTTAACTTTTCCTTTTAATTTAAGTCCATTTTAAATTTCAAAATTACAACTCTACTCAAAAGACAGTGCACTCATTTTCATTTGAGTATACTCTTACACTGTGCTTTCTTTCTACGTAAACAGGTGGTAGAACTCTGTGTAAAATTTATTGGAGCCGACTTGGAGATGATTACTGCCCAGTACACTGGGAATTCAAAGCCTAAGCAGAGCTCAGAAAAAAACATAATTAAACCTTCTTTATTTTCCTGAGATTTCTTCCATGTTAGTATAAATAAAACTGACTAAATTTGGGTTAAAAAATTAATAAATTTGTTTGCAACAAAGACAATAACTATACTAGATACGGTACCAGTAACCCAAAATATTAGAAGATTTTTCCACAGCATAGCCATATTTCCAGTATTTTCTTCTTTCTGTCACACTCTTTCCTTGTGACGTCTTTTAGCAGCCAAAATTTAGCACAGTGGTCAGGGTTGGAGTTATCAATGGAGGCCCAACAATTCTAATAAGAAGCAAGAGATCTCAGTGGGGAGACAATGAAGTTTAGTTGGGAAGAGTCTCACAGTATATTGGCAGCGCGAATTTCGAACATTTCTCGGTTCTGTGATGAAAAATATAACACAAAAAGGGAATAGGCTATATTGGAGAGACGGCTGCAAGTTTTATAAAATACTGATAAAATGGCTATTAAGGTATACATCAACAGTAACAAGCCAACACCTCTTCTTTCCAGATACTCTGAAAACCTAGTAGGACCTATATCTTTCCTGTGCGGGAACTCCTGCCAATAGTCATCTTCTATGCATTAAGACAGTCATGTCAATTGATGCCCATAGGCGCAAGCGCGCGCTTTAGAGCTCAGGAGAGCCTGAGCGCTTTACAGCGGAAAGGAAAGAGATGGACAAAAGAGGTAGTATATACCGCTTGGTCGAGCTGATGGCCAGGCCTCAAGATGGCGGTCAGTAATGAAGCGAGTGTTTTTAGCTCCCACAATTATTGTGATAATCCGTGGTTAATAAGTAATAGATGTATTTCTTGCTTTGACTTGGAAAGGGAACTTGCCGATACACGTTTGGAACTTAAATCTGCTTGGGAAATCATAAAAATACTTCAAGAAACCAGAGTTACTTATGCTGACGCGGCTGCTAGGCCTAATCCAGAAGGTTCGAACGTTGGTCCAACATGGCGCCAGAACAAACGTTGCGTTTCACTAAAACAGCTTAACGAAATTCCTAGGAGTCTGCCCATCTCCATCTTCAACAGATTTGAGATCCTTGGTGAATCTGATGAATATAATGAAGAAAGAAGTAAGAATAATGGAAGCAGAGAAGAAAGAAACAAGAAGAATGATAGCAAAGAAGCAAGAAGAAAGAAGAATGAAAGCAGAACTTTAGTAGAGGTTAAGTCCGTCAGTGAAAGTGTGTTAGGCCAAATATGCAACTAAAAACACTTAAACCACATAAAGTTTCTGTAATAGGTGACAGCCATGCAAGAGGTTGTGCCTCGGGATTATCTGTGAATCTCAGAAACACTGATTATGATGTCTATGGCATTGTTAAGCCAGGTGTGGGTCTAGAAGAAATAACTCGCTCAGCAAAAGAAGACCTAAAGTGTTTCGCGAAACAAGATGTTATTGTAGTGTGGGGTGGCACAAATGATGTAGGGCGAAACAATACCGACAAGAGTCAACAACACCTGCAATCCTTTGTTGAAAACAACAAGCAGACGAACATCATCATCATCATGACTGCTCCCCATAGATATGACCTTGACGTGACATCCTGTGTAAATAGTGAAGTAGTGTCATTCAACCGTAAGCTGAAGAAAAGGATGAAGATCTTTAGTCACGTCAATGCATTAGATCTCAATGTACAAAGGGAACACTTCACAAAACATGGACTCCATATGAACTACAAGGGAAAAGAAGAATTAGCAAGGGCTATATCTCCTGCCATCGAAGGAACCTTTAGGAAGGAGTCGCATGCAACGCCTCTTCAATGGAAGTCCGACTCGATGGTAGATAATGAAGAAAATCGATGCCCCCAAGAAAGTCTTCAGAGCCCTGAAGCGGCAACTAGATCCTCGGCTCGACTTGTGAAGACGCCTGCCCATCTACGTGATTTTTTATACCAGGGCCACTCACGGAGATTGGAACCACAGACCTAAATAGTGCATGTAAACTTAGCTCCTTCTCATTTGCTGATAAAAAGACTTCTTATAATGCTAACAAAATGGCCTCTGTCACATTAATGCATCAAAATTTTCAATGCATTAGAAATAAGCTGTATCAATTAGAAATAATCATAAACCATGATTTAAAGAAGTTAGATATCTCATGCTGTACAGAGCACTGGCTAAACACAAAGGAAATAACATACTGTCATATTCCAAATTTCAACCTTTCAAGTTACTTCTGTCGGAACACTTACAAAAATGAAGGAACAGCTATTTTTGTTAGACAATATTTATCACATATAGAAAAAAAGAATACGTATTATCTAAACCAAGACAAAGTATTCGAACATGCTGTGACTGAAATTAGAGGTCAGGATTATAATTTAACTGTAGTGTGTGTCTATAGGTCCCCAGATGGCTGTATAAAAAGCTTTTCAGAAAAGTTTGAACTTCTTTTAAATCACCTAAAAAGCAAAAAGAAACAATTAATTTTGTGCGGTGACTTCAACATAAATTTTTAAAATAGTGATGCTACCATAATAGAATTCAGATCGCTAATTCGATCATATAATCTGATAGAAGCAATAGACACTCCAACTAGAATAGCCTCTAATTCTAAAACATGCCTAGACCAAATAATTATTGACCATGATTCTTATCCATTCTCAGTAGGAAATATTGATATGGGTATCGCAGACCACAATGCTGTATACTTAAATATTTATGTATTTGAAAACCCTAAACCAAATAGCATTAAGCCAATTAGGTACCGGTATAAAAGGTCTTTTAATGATGAAAACGTTGAATATTTTAAACGTTTGCTAAGCAAAGAAAATTGGATTGAAGTAACCAACTTAGCAGATGTGGATGCGAAAACAAACGAATTTATAAACTCAATAACTCATTATTTTGATGTTGCTTTTCCACTATAAAAATGTACACTTACAAATAAGCAGTTCAACAATTCAAAAAATTGGATAACGAAGGGGATTGTAACTTCTTGTAGGAGGAAAAATGAGTTATATAAATTGTGCCAAATTACAAATAGCCTATATCTTAAATTACATTATAAACGATATACCAGCATATTAAAGAAAGTTATATATGCAGCTAAATTGAAATTCAATGGAGAATTCATTATGAAAGCACAGAACAGAGGTAAAGCTATATGGGAAGTTGTAAAGAAGGAAACTTGTAAAAATACCAAAGTCTCAAATCAAGACTTTTCAATAATACACAATGGTCAAACAATTCAAAATTCCTTCGAAATAGCTGAAATTTTTAATAATTTTTTTGCAAATGTAGCAGAAAATCCTAATAACCAGGTAACATGTAGTCAGGAAACAACCTTACATGGAACAGGAAATGTAAACACCATATTTCTATCTCCTGTGACTGCAGATGAAATTCTCGATATAATAAAAAAACTAAAAAATAATCTTTCCTGTGGACCTGATGACATTCCGGATGGTATTGTAAAGAAATGTGCCATAATACTAGTAGCTCCACTTGTAAACATCTGCAATTCATCTTTAATTAGTGGTAAATTTCCTGAACAATTCAAACTCGCAAAAGTATGTCCTATATTTAAGAAGGGAGATAAACAAAATATTAACAACTGTAGGCCAATATCTCTATTATCTACATTCTCTAAAATCCTTGAAAAAGTTATGTATAATAGATTAGTTCGGTTTTTAGTTTGCAATGGTGCACTATCTAATGCTCAATTTGGGTTTCAAAAAGGCAAAGGAATTAATAACGCCATATTCACTTTCACGGAATTTATTCTAAATTCAAAAGACAACAAGAATCAAACAGTTAGGCTATTCCTGGACCTGAGCAAAGCATTTGACACAGTTGATCATAAGATACTGATCCAGAAACTACAATGGTTTGGCATAAGGGGGTTCCTAAAAGTTGGTTTGTTTCTTATCTAAGTGCAAGGCAACAATTTGTTGAAATAGGCTCAATGAAATTATATCCCACTATCATGAAATGCGGGGTGCCCCAGGGTTCCATACTTGGCCCAATTCTATTTCTCCTATATATAAATGACCTTCCCTCAAGGATAACGCAAGCTAAAACCGTTCTCTTTGCAGATGACACTAATATTGTTTTCAACGCTCTTGATAAAAATAATTTACAGGAGAAAATAAATGAAACCTCAAGACAACTAGAACAGTGGTTAGCTAGCAATAGACTAAAACTGAATGTCAGTAAAACCGTTTGTATGTATTTCAGTCAGAAACAACTACATGACTCCATTGAAATACTACTTAATAATACTGAAATAAAGGACGTCGATTGTACAAAATTTTTAGGGATATGGATTGATTCCAACCTCACGTGGGAAAGTCATATTCAATTCTTAACTGATAAACTAAGTCGTTTGTGTTATGCTTTCCGTGTCCTAACCAATATAACTCCCAAGGAACTACTTAGAGCGGTTTACTTTGGCTATGTTCACTCTGTATTATCGTATGGGATAATTATCTGGGGGTCATCATCAAAACTTGCACAAGTGTTTAGACTGCAAAAGAGAATATTGAAAATTATAAAGAAGGTACCTATTCGCTCTGATAGTAAAAAAATATTCAAAGAGTTTGATATTTTGCCCCTACCTTGTATTTACATTCTTGAAACAGTCTGTTTCATCCACCAAAATTATGATAGTTTTAAAATAAACTCTGATTATCACAACTACAGCCCAAGAACATGCAATAATTTACATTTTAATCATCATAGGTTATCCAACAGTCTCAATGGCTTATCACATACAGGGATAAGACTTTACAACAAACTCCCTGTTGAAACTAAAGCCCTTAACTATGCTAGATTTAAAAGGTCAGTGAAACATATTTTACTTTTCCACATGCCTTTTACTGTCAATGAGTATCTTAGTTTAGCACTCCAAATTTAGCTTACAGTCGTTAGTATCTCCTTTTGTGTTTACTGCTCTTCTTTTCTATCTGATTCATGTCTGGGGTGAGACTGCCCAAGAAGATAAGGAAACCAAGAACCTTTTACAAGTAATGGTCTGAAGAAAACTGTGGAGAATTGACTTCATTACTGAATGTGTTGATTGTATATTATTTGTATATTATTGTAGACATCTTGTATGTCGGAATAACATGTATGTAACCGCATATTTATTATGTATTCACTCTGACGATGCCATGAAATCATTGTATTTCCTAAGGCTAATAAATATCTGTCTGTCTGTCTGTCTATCACACTGATTCAATGGATAAAGGGAAGAAAACTTATTAAAACTGTATCCATGTTAATTTTTAAATTTGTCTGAGAAATGTAAGTGCATTATAAGAATGTACTTAAGTTTTAATGTTAATGCTCATTTTTCACAAGCTTGTTTTTTATTCAAAAGAAATATTTTCTCAACTTTTTTTACATAACAGTGAAATTTTCAGATAATATGAACATGTTATTTTATTTTGTAGCCTTACAGGTACTGAAACAAAGTTTTCATAAGTCTAATATATCATAAATACGTATTACTGAATATAGTGTATTGAGAAATGCTATGGTCATAATTCTTACAGTCGACCTGGTTGGCGAGTTGGTATAGCATTGGCCTTCTATGCCCAAGGTTGCGGGTTCGATCCTGGGCCAGGTCGATGGCATTTAAGTGTGCTTAAATGCGTCAGGCTCATGTCAATGGGTTTACTGGCATGTAAAAGAACTCCTGCGGGTCAAAATTCCAGAACATCCGGCGACGCTGATATAACCTCTGCAGTTGCGAGCGTCATTAAATAAAACATAACATTTAACATTAATTCTTACAGTGATCATACTGAAGATAGTGTATTAAAAATTTTGAAAATATTTGTATGCAAAATGTTTGTAAGGAAATGAATTAACAAAGCAACTACTGTTACATCATAAACAAAATATATATGCCCATGTGTTGTAAAAAAGTCAGGCAGAATTCGAGAAAATAATTTAATATTCTGATGAGGGGAAGTTTCGTACCAATATCACCTTAAAAGCATAATGCGATAAGAGTTTTGTTATGTAATATTAGTTACAATTAAAACATATACCTAGGTCACTTTGCTTTGCACTATAATATTGGTTTGATTAGTTTATTGACTACTTTTACAAGGCTAAAGATACCATCAATATCAATTCCAACTTACCATGTCATACTCAATCTCTTTCTTTGGGATATCACTTTCTTTATGAATGATGTGTTACATTCACTTAGTACAGTATAGTTGTACTATCATGGAATTTATGTGAATATTCCTTCTTAACTCTTTATTATGTTATTAACGTTTAGAACACAACTGCAATATTAAGAAATTGGTGTTAGTAGGCTAATTTTGTTTTACAGACAATAGAAAATAGTTTTTGCACCACTGTTTTCGTCATCCAACAGGCTGCTATTCATATACGTAATCCTTCTTCTTTCCAAACCTAGCGCTTAATGCTCGCGTATGATGTAAAAGTCAGAAAAATGCGCTTGCTTTGACATCACAGCATTAAGAGTAAACATGTCGGTTGCTATAGAAACCATAGTGCTCTATTGTTTGCTACCAGTTGCTTATACACCCGTCCCCATCTGGCTTGCATATGCCTCGAAATTGTGAATTTTCTCTTTTCACTCAAATCCGCTCTCGAATTTTTCATCTAATTTGTCGATTGTTGATTGTTGATCAATTGAGATTGTAGATCTGGTTAGTTACGAATCATTTAACACTTCTATGAACGAGATACTGTATCTCTTCACATTCTCGAGTTAAACTGCCTCGGCTACTTTGCAATCTGGCAAATTCCTCCTTCCGTGTTTTCCTACATGGCATCATCTGCTCAAACTCAAGGTCACGTTGGATACATTTTTATATTTCGTTTGTCAAACATCACTTACTTCACTGAATTATGTTGTGCAGTTTGGTAATTAAAGCCACGACTAAACTGGCCTGAAAATGTGTTGGTCGACTTTCTGGGATGGCACCCTATTAGACATACTGGATCGAATTTTTAGACATAGCCTATTCCTTTCGACAAGATTAACTCCATATGCAGATGAAATTATTGGGGATCATCAGTGTGGTTTTAGGCGTAATAGATCGACTATTGATCAGATTTTTTGTATTCGACAGATATTGGAGAAAAATGGGAGTATAAGGGTACAGTACATCAGTTATTCATAGATTTCAAAAAGGCGTATGACTCGGTTAAGAGAGAAGTTTTATATAACATTCTTATTGAATTTGGTATTCCCAAGAAACTAGTTCGATTAATTAAAATGTCTTAGTGAAACTTACAGCAGAGTCCGTACAGGCCAGTTTCTATCTGATGCTTTTCCAATTCACTGCGGGCTAAAGCAGGGAGATGCACTATCACCTTTACTTTTTAACTTCGCTCTAGAATATGCCATTAGGAAAGTTCAGGATAATAGACAGGGTTTGGAGTTGAATGGGTTACATCAGCTTCTGTCTATGCGGATGACGTGAATATGCTAGGAGAAAATCCACAAACGATTAGGGAAAACGCGGAAATTCTAGTTGAAGCAAGTAAAGCGATAGGGTTTGAAGTAAATCCCGAAAAGACTAAGTATATGATTATGTCTCGTGACCAGAATATTGTACGAAATGGAAATATAAAAATTGGAGATTTATTCTTTGAGAAGGTGGAAAAATTCAAATATCTTGGAGCAACAGTAACAAATATAAATGACACTCGGGAGGAAATTAAACGCAGAATAAATATGGGAAATGCATGTTATTATTCGGTTGAGAAGCTTTTGTCATCTAGTCTTCTGTCAAAAAATCTGAAAGTTAAAATTTATAAAACAGTTATATTACCGGTTGTTCTTTATAGTTGTGAAACTTGGACTCTCACTTTGATAGAGGAACAGATATTAAAGGTTCTTAGGAAAATATTTTGGGCTAAGAGGGATGAAGTTACAGGAGAATGGAGAAAATTACACAACGCAGAGCTGCATGCATTGTATTCTTCACCTGACATAATTAGGAACATTAAATCCAGATGTTTGAATGGGCAGGACATGTAGCACATATGGGCGAATCCAGAAATGCATATAGAGTGTTAGTTGGGAGGCCAGAGGGAAAAAGACCTTTGGGGAGGCCGAGACGTAGGTGGGAAGATAATATTAAAATGGATTTGAGGGAGGTGAGATATGATGGTAGAGACTGGATTAATCTTGCTCAGATAGACTAATGTCGGGCTTATGTGAGGGTGGCAATGAACCTCCAGGTTCCTTAAAAGTAAGTAAGTAAGTAAGTAATTAATTAAGTAAGTAAACCTATTCACGTTAAAAAAGTGCCATTTTGGTGCATTACCCCCCCCCCCAAAAAAACTGCTCTTGTCTCAGTCATTTTATATATGTCGGACAGGTATGGGCTACAAATATTAGAGTGATATGCACTTTGATTTACACTTAACCCAAATCATTCTTAAAGTTTTCTTGTCAGACTGTTTACATTACATTGAAGATAGGCCTATATAAAAGCAAGTCAAATTCGAGAGATGAGAGATCTTATTCAAATTGCATTCTCCAGGAAGCATTATCCAACATCAAAAAGGTACCGGTACTTTGAAGTATGCTGGTCATATTGTGATGCACTTCAATGAATATTAAACAGCTTGAAAACTATACAACATTTATTATACTTAATTAATGTCCAGCTTTCTGTAAGCAGTTCTGTAGATGGAGTGGGATGGGATAGCTATACACTCACTCTATACTCAGGAACTTATTAAATATCGTGAAAACATTGAAATAGTGGTAATGTAGTTCTAAATGAAGAGCTGAATATAATGCACAGAGTTTACTTAAGAAATTACGAAAAAACTGATGCCAAATTTATTCTTAAGATTTTTTAAAATTTGGACTACAAATTTCAACTTGCTCTTTTTCCATTTCTCCTTAAACTTGACTTGGCAAGTTATACCGATTTTCTTTTATGAATAATAAACTAAAGGGCAATAAAAATCACGTCCCTGAAAATTTTAAGGGGAGTCTATACTTCCATATCTTACAATGTTAAATTCCTCAATTCTGGGTAACATAGTTTCCCCTAACTATGGTCCACATTTGTCACATTTTTCTTTGTATATTCAATACTATTCATCCAGATTAAGTGAAATTTTGGCTTCGGACTCCTGTAAGTGTATATTAAATAAATATTGACATATGTGTTTGAAATTATTTAATTACAAGTGTTAAAAAAATAATAAGCATTGGTACATAGTTGTATTCTGAGTTGCCCAACTATGGTCCACTCATATATTCATGCTTGAAAGCATGAATGGACTATAGCTGGAGCTGTAATTATTCGTAAATCAATACATTGAGTTTCTAATTTAAGGGTAGAAACATAATCTAGCGCAGAAATATTAAAAACTTACAAATTATATCAATTTCCTTCCAAATGTTCAACTGATTTTGTCGCCACCCAGATGTTGGTAATAGCAGGTATTACTTCCCTGTGACTGTATGACTGTTACCATTCACCGATTCAACCTTTTGATCAGATTTTGATGTCAGTCTGGTCGATTCTATTCCATTCTTTACTTAGAACATTTCGGAGCTGCTGTAAGTTGCTGAGAGGAGTTAGGCGACTTCTAACTTGCTTCCCTAGCATGCCCACACATGTTCAATAGGGACTTCTTGCTGGCCTATTCAATCCAACATTGTGAAGGAACTCAGCCACAATTCTTGTAGCATGAGGGCGTGCATTTTGATGCATTAACAGGAACGTTTCACCAATAAGTGGGGCATATGGTACCATATGTTAAATTAGACCTTCTTCGATGTATCTTGGAGCAGTCAAAGCACCTCCATTAATGAAAACAAGTTCTGTGTGACTTCATACGAAATGCCACCCCATACCATTACTGATCCACCTTGGAAACTGACACGTGAAGTGAAGGAACATGAAGAAAAACGTTCTCCTTCTCTTCTCCACACTCTTTCACGTCCATCTGTAAACTAAATCTCGATTCATCTGTGAAGAGCACTTGTCGCCACTCCTCCAGGTTCCAATTAGCATGATTGTGAGCAAAACATAATCGTTCAACATGATATTGCTGGAGCAATTCTGGGCCTTTAGCTGGTCTTCTGGAATCAGCCCACATTCATCCAGACGTCCTCTTACAGTTCTCTCACTCACGTTAACTTGTCTTATTTTCTGGAAGGCTCTTCTGGTCTCAATAGCTGTGGAATGGCGATTTCTTAATGTGTTTAGGACAATAAAATGGTCACGAGCCGAAGTTACTCGTTTTCTCCATGAACCAGGTCTCCTGGAATAACTTCCTGTCTCTCTAAAGCGATGGTACACTCGTACTGTCGATCGAGGAATCCCAAGAACTGCAGCCACATAATGCTGACTATTCCCACCTTCTATCAATGCGACCACTTTTTCTGAATCGGTAGGACTTAGTGACATTTGTGTACAATGAAGTACTCCAATACAGCCTCAAAAGAGCTTACTAGTCTGTAGACATCTTCAGCTTAGCTCGAAATGAGTCCGAGAAGTTTACACACAATATTACAAAAAGAACGAATCTTCGAATTGTTGGCTATTAAGTATTCAGTATTACAGTGTTAAGTATCACAAAATAAATTAATAACTAAATGAATCTCTGCACACCTACAATTATTTTAAAAATCCTACAATAAAATTTTCAAAAATTTTAAAGAAAATGTAGTTGGCCCGATTTTTTTGCAGGTGAGTGTATATCGAAGAACAAAAGTACGGTATCAGAATAAACTAACACATTCTTAGGAAAATATTATGTAAATAAATTCACTGATAATGTTTATTTATCGTACTGAGAACCAGGGGCGGCCCGTCCCTATGTGCTAGGGTGCTACAGCACACTGATAATTTTTGCTCAAATAATGTTTTTGTAATACCATAGTATCTGATCTGTCATTTAACAATTTCCCGTGGTTATATTCATGACGCATTATCGAGTGTTTAGTCTTCGCTCTTCACTCTTTGGTGCCTCAGGGGGTTTGTTGTGCTACTCTGAACTTCGTATGAGAATGTAGACAACTAATGCGCATGTGCGAAGCTGAAATCACTGCTCTGATTGCCTACTTTTACGCGGGAAAGTGCTGTAGTCAGCTTCAGCACAACACAGCATGGAGATTGCAAAGGTAAAGCGTAATGAAAGAATGCTTGTTTGTGGAAGAACTCTGAACTATTTACAATGTATTTTGTAATTCAAATATCAGACTGCTGCTGCCATCTACCTGTAGGCCTATGAGGTTCCTCCTGAATCAGCTAGCAAGCGACGGAAAATGGGATCCCAGAAAATTGAAGCCAAGGAAGTATGTGATTGTATAATTCAGGAAGCTACTCACCGTTTCCAGTCTTTAAGCTACCTAGACGCAACAAAATTGTTAAACAGCAAAATTTTTTTAGAATTTTTCGTATAATTATCGTGAACGCGAACTTGAAGTTGCTGTCAACAGCTATACTATACTGAACAAAAGAGTGTTAAAGACACAACTTGGAGTTCTATACGGAAAACCCGACTTCTAAAATATAGATGCCTGTTCAATTGTTACAATACATAGTCTCCAACAATTTACAGGATCCATTCTGTGAAGTAACGAAGTTGTTAAGTATTTTGGTTACAACACCAATGGCTACTGCTGAGCCAGAAAGATATTTTTCTTGCTTGAAACGCATAAAAACGATTTTTAAGGAACACTATGTCCCAGGATCGTCTCACTGCTCTTGCAATACTGTCAACAGAAAAGAGTATGATGTCCAAGATGGAGGGTTTAATACCAGGGTAACTGACAAGTTCTGCAGTAGGAAGGAACGTCGTATGGACTTCATATTTCGTCATTAGGCGAGACTCAAATTAAGATAAATACATATACTGTAAGTGTAAGCCTACAGTAGGCCGATATAGAGATTGTAGCACACTCATTATTTTGACCACCAGCCGCTACTGCTGAGAACTACATTCATTAGGCTTATTTCGATCCTTTGAATCTCCACTTCTCTTTTAATTCTGAAATTGAATCATAATCTGTATCCAATTCAATTTCATCGCTCTCATAGGGACGGTTGTTTTCCTTCTATCCTGAAGTTTTCATTTTACCGGACCATCAATCGTGCTAGTACTATTGATGCTGGAACAGCCTGTTTCTTTGTTTACTTGACTATAATGTTAAATGGTGTTTTAGAATATACTGAGATACCATATTTGCAGAAGTAAATAATCACATTGATCACATTTTATTGAAACAAATATTTCAAAATGAAATACAACTATGGTCCACGAAAAACTGTGGTACATAGTTGAGGACTGACTTCTAGCCTTGAGGTTAAACATTTTTCACGCAGAGTCCTTAACCCCTGCCAGTGTAATTATTACGTGAAAGTAAACACTATATAGTGAGGTTTAATTGTACAAAGAATCATTTATCTATAATGTACCAGTTCTACAGAGGAGAGCTTAATAAAACAGATAATCACAAACTGAATAATTTTGTGTCTTCACACATTCAATAGAATGATGCACACTGACCTTGTTAAGCATTCATATCATTGCCACAAGTAATGGTAGATAGAAGCATCTATGGGGAACATAATTCCATCACAGTGGCGCCTTAAATGGCAAACACAGAACTCTTGGGGGACAAAGTAGTACATAATGCGTTTTAATAAAGAGAAATAAATTGCGCACAATGTGCATTGATTTATATGTCCTTTACGAGTTCACTGATGGAGCATATTCTTGCTGGACATCTCATGATATGATATCTGTCGCACGGTTGGGCACATGCATGTATCCCTTGGGTCATGAAAACTTGTTGAAATGGAAACCATGCACAGCTAGTCCTGTTACTAAGTGTCTCATCTGAAAGTTTGTCTCAGTCCACTCGTGTCACGTCATTGCCTCAGTAGTGTAGAACTCCTCCCATACTTCATCCTTCTTCCTCCGCAACTCTTCAAGCAGCTTCTTGTAGCACTCTGTAGATGGCAGCTGCAGGTTGATCCTCAGATCCTCCACTAGATAAGTCTCTCGGGCTAGTATGTAGGCCAATCTCGATGGTGCAAATTTTGAAATCCCCATTATCCTCCTCAGGAACCTGGCCTTGAGACCCTCCATTGCCCTCATTTGACTTAAAGTAAGATGATCCCATATAAGCTCTAGCCCATATGTGAGTGTAGGACACACTTTCGCTTCGAAAAGCCTCATAGCTGTATTTAGCAACAACAGAGTTGGAGATGTAATGTCATAAATTGCACGAACTGCTGCTATTAATCTGTTCTTCAGATGTATTGAGAACGATTTCCCTGTCGTCTGGATTGTCAGCCCCAGGTATTTGCAATGACTTCTGATGTTGAGAATTTTCCCATTGCATGTCACTTTATCTCTCTCGGAGACTTTTCCACCTCTTCTGAACACCACAAGTTCTGTCTTATCCTCGTTGATTTTGACTTCATTTTCTATTGCCCAATGTGACAGATTGTCGATTGCTTTTTGCAGGTCGTCTATACTTTCTGCCCCAGAGCCATATCATCTGCATAAATATATATTCGTGTCTGTCTGTTCTGTTTTATCTTCTGTCCTATATCGTGTGTCAATACGTTGAACAGGAGGGGGCTGAGGGGATCTCCTTGGAGTACACCATTCTTTTGTTCAATCCAATTTGTCTTCCCCACGCTATCATCTACTTGTACATAGTTCTCTGCCAATATGTTGGATACGAGCCTTGTCATCCAGTTCATCCCCACTAGCGATTCGAGTTTTCGGAGCACAGTTTGGCGGATGCTTTGGAATAGTCCACAAACACAACATATGGTTTGCTGCCCTTTGCACCCTCTAGCTTCTGCTGAATGTCCGCAATGAGATTTCCTGCTGCTGTTATCGTAGATCTCTTTGGCCTAAATCCGAATTGCTCCTCAGGTAAATATGGTTCTATAATTTCACTTAATTGCATCGTTAGTGTTCTTGTTAACAACTTGAGTCCTACCGTTTCCAACGCTATACCTCTGTAAGCATTGACATCACTTGTGTTTCCTTTTCCTTTGTATAAAAGTTTTATGTTGGACTTCCTCCATTCTGCAGGTATGTCTCCTGTCATCAGGCATTTATTTAGCAGCTCTACCCAAACTGGCAAGAGGTACTGCATAGACTGCTTCAGGTGCTCATTCCGAATTCCATCTGGGCCAGGTGCTCTGTTGTTTTTCGCCTTTACGATCGCCCATCTTATTTCTTGCTCTGTAAATAAGTCACACTTTTCAATCTCCTTTCCTCTGATCTTCTGCGGTCTTGTCTCCCTGTTGCATATTGTTTCGCTCATGTGCATTTCCCAGGTCTGTATTGGTATGTCTGCAGGAAATCTGGGCTGCCGCAGTCTTAAAGCTCTATAGGGGTCCTTTTCGGTATCTTCTATTAACTTATTGTGTTGATCTTCTAGAAACAACTTCTTTTTCTGTTTTAGTAGATCTCTGTATTCTCTTCTGATACTGTTGTATTCTCGTAATAATGTTCTGTACTGGGCTTCCCTGGCTTGGTGTAGGGCTGTGATTGTCTTCCTTCTCATTTCGTAGCACTCTTTATCGAACCATCTCTTCCCTTTCCTTACTCTTTCTTCACGTATTGATGTAGCATCTTTAATCCACATTTCGATTCCTTCTGCTGCCTCCTCCGGTCTCCCTTCCTGAGCTGCCTGCCTGATGTTCGTAACTTTGTCTGCTATTACCCTCATTCTTTCCATGTCCAGGGTTTTCCTTAATTTTTTGTCTTCTTTGTTGATATCATTGGACCGCCGAGCATTATTTACTAACTTCACTGAGACTGGCCTAAGTTTTCTGATGAGCGACGCTTCTGTATTTACTAGTATTTCCTGTTGTTGGATACAGAAACCTCTTACAAACACCAAGTCCAATGCACTACCTCCATTGTGGCACATATACAGTGATGGACAGAAGTATTCGTATGAACCCTTAATCGATATTAAATTCAACATTCTGACGAAATAAACGTTATAATTGTATTCATTTTTCTTTGCATTATAACATAATTCCTTATTGTTTGTGTTAACACTGAGAAATCGATGTCAAACAGAACATAAGGCAACTGGCAACCGTTTGAACCATAGTATGCTAGGACAGAAGTTTTCGAATATTGCAGGCAAACTATACAGTAAGCATCTGTGTATACCCTCACTAGTGCTTCAAACCATCGTTTTGATGTAGTCGATAGTCGAATGAGTCACAGTATTCTCCTGATACGCAAAGATGTGACACGTGCTAGTATAATAGGACAACTATTGATGAAAGAAGAAATTATTATAAATTTACACAAACAACAAAAGACGAGTAACGAAATTGCTAAGGCTGTCAACAGAAGTTGTTCTACAGTGTATAGTATCATAAAAAATATTGGAGAATGGAAGACATTAATATATAGAGAGCGCATAATAATAATAATAATAATAATAATAATAATAATAATAATAATAATAATAATAATGTTTTATTTTCGCTGGCAGAGTTAAGGCCATAAGGCCTTCTCTTCCACTCAACCAGCCTTAATCAATACAATACATAAATTTAAATTACAAATATTTTCACTACACTTAAAAGGTTCTCCAGCAATAATCTTCACTACACATTTATTTAAATTTAGATAAATCTATAAGGTAAAGTAGTAACTTAATTTATGAGCTAATTTAATTCAATGAATTATAATTAATTTAATATTTGAGATAGCTAGTAAAATGATGAAAATTAATTTAATATAAGCTTACTAGGACTATGTTACAGGGAGAATATATATATATTTCTATTTCTATAATGAGAATATTAATGTAATTGCCATTAGAGGTTTTGTAAATCTATTTAGAGAAATTAAAGATAATAATAATAATAAGAATGGACAGATGTTAGTTTCATTATAAGTAACAAATATTAATCAGCAATTCATCTGTTAAGTAAGAATTTATGTAATTTTGACCTAAATGAAGCTATTGTCCAACAACCCCTTATATCACTCGGAAGCGAGTTCCAATTTCTAGCAACTGAAACTGTATAGGATGAAGAATATAAAGATGTCTTGTGGTAGGGTATAATGAGTAAATTGTTAATGTGAGATCTTGTACTTAGCTGATGAAATTTTGAAAACGAGAAGCCAAATAGATTGGGGTAGCGGTGCGCAGAATTTGAAATAAGAGAACAAGAGAATGCAGGGCTCGTCGATCGCTTAGCCTTAGCCAAGACAGAGTTTGGAAAGACGGGGAAACATGATCATACGAATATTACAAATATAACGGACGCACGCATTATGCACACGTTGTAGCCTGTTGCTCAAATTTGCATTTAGGTTACTTAATATAATATCGCAGTAGTCAAAGTGTGGCATCACGAGTGTTTGTACAAGGATTAATTTTAATTTATCAGGAAGAAAGTTCTTCAGTCGCTTTAATGAGTGAATAATGGAAAATAGGACGTTCACGAAAGCAAACCAACAGGGAAGAAAGAGAGATTATTAACACGGTAAAGAAAAACCCAAAGGTGAGTGCATCAGAAACAGCAGCTAATTGCAGGATGATTTTGGTACAATTGTTCATCCTAAAACGGTAAACAGAACTCTTCATCGGGCCGGTTACAATGCCAGGGTGCCAAGGAGGAAACTGTGTAACTTATAAGCAAGGTGAATAAAAAGAAGAGATTTCTGTTCGCAAATAAATTTGTCGACAACGATGTAGGGTTCTGGAACAAGATTATATTTTCATGTGAAAGTACATTTAATATATTTCATTCTGATGGGCGACTTTTGGTCTGAAGAAAACCGAACACAGAATTGGACCAGAAGAATATTCTATCAACAGTTAAGCATGGAGGTTGGGGTGCATATCGGCCAATGGTGTAGGACAACTAGGTATTTATTGACAATTTACCTATGGACAAGTTCAAGTATAAGCAGATATTTGCAAGAAAATATTAAGAAGCGTGCAGATAAACTTGGTCTTTCAGGGGATTATTATTTTCAATAAGATAATGACCCAAAACATAATGCAGAAATTCTTTGTTCATCGATTGTCTACTTTGTACACTCCACCCCATTTCCCTGACTTGTATCCAATCGAACTCTTGTGGTTAAACTGGAGAAATGAGTCCAGAAACATCGAATATCCAACAAGAATGATCTCAAACAGAAACTTCTAGAGGAATGGCATCAAATAAGGAAGAATATCACTCAAAAATTAGTTTCTTTCATGCTTGCACGATTTAAAGAAGTTATTCGCAGGAGAGGATGGGCAATTAAGTACCAAAGTTTGTTTTGTTTGTATTTTGTGTCTATTTTCGAATACTTTTGTCCAAGCTTCTTGTAGCTGAATCGTACAATGTTTTTTTTTTTTCTTTTATTGAAGAGTTGATGAATTGATTATTTTCTGTATACATTTATAACATATGACAATACAATTATTTATTTTCACAAGCATTCTCTTTTCTTTTCATTACATTTCCACGAACAAGTAATTAAAAAATGAATCATTACTTTTCCGAATACTTTTGTCCATCACTGTACGTCCACTGTTGGTTATTCACTAACTCCAGGACTTCGCTCTTGAGATAGTCCACAACTTGTCTTGTTTTCAGTGTATCTTTATCTATGGCACAGTTGAGGTCCCCTGCGAATATTACTCTAGATGATTTTGGGATTAGATTGATTACACTGTTCAATTCGTCCACTATATCTACAGCACTCAATTGCGGTTGGAAGTATACGCCCACTATCACTCCCACTGTCGACATTACAGCTACAACATTTCCTTGCTTCTTCAACACAGCAAATGGGGTCATTTCTGGTTTCAATAGACATGCTACCCCCCCCTGATGGTCTTCCCCTTTCTTCTTGTGTTGCATACGCTTGCACATTATAGAATCCCTTTACACTGATATCTGATTCTTCTTTTTGCAAACGTTTCTGTCAATATACAAATGTCGAATTTTTTAAACAAGTCTTCGGGCGTTAATTCCATTACCCCTCTGAGTCCTTCTACATTCCAGTTGAGCACTCTTGTAATTTGTTTAGTACCGCCAAGATTGAAATCCTTCGTTATATTCTTGTCGATTCTCATATCTCCTTCCTCTGTACTTCCAGGGAGCACGAAATGGTCGGAATACGATAACAATGGCCAGAATTCCTCATCTTGCACCAATTCCTTATATCGCAGTGGTACTCCAACTTTATAGTTGGGTGCCTGGACCATAGTTATGGGAAATTACGGTACACTTTTTTTCAGAATTTGTAAAAGATACAAATGTAGAAAGAAATAGGGCATAATTAACATAGCTTTATGTATACAACCAGTTAAATAAATTTAAAATTCCACAGAGCGGTTGACAAAAAAAAAAATTCATTCGTAACATTTTTTTTTTTTTTGCATTATTTTTTTATTTTTGCTGAAGATAGAAATAAACTTAATTTATTTAACCTACTGTGTAAAATGTCATCACATTGATACTGTATATTAATTTCAGCCTTCTGGGTAGAATACTTTCTGAGAAAAGTGCACCAATATCACAATAATAAGAAAGTGCAGAAAAATGGTGTCAAGTTTCCATATTATGCAATGTTAAATTCCTCAATTTTGGAAGCACTTTTCTCAGAAGTGATAAAGGATACAAATGTAGGAAAAATAAGGCAAATTATGTAACATACTTTTATGTATAGAATCGGCTAAATAAATTTAAAATTTCATTGAGTGGTTGGCAAAAAAAAATTTCATTCACAATATTTTTTGCAATAAGAATTACTGCAATATTTTTTGCCGAAGATAGGGTTAAAAACTGACAATTAGAAGAAATAGGCCTAAAATCATATTATCATTTTACACTTATTAAACTACCGAAAAACGATAAAACCAAAATTTCATTTTTTTTTGTCAAAATTCGTTGTAATTCCCTGAATTACCCTACCGGCATGTCTCCACCAGTCTGTTTCCTCACGTAGGAATTTCACTAAAGAAAAGGCTACGTAAACAACAATAAGGAACTCTGAAATATTTCTCAATTGTAGTGAAAGAGATTGCGACATAACTGAAATAAAATGCGTAATTTTATTTTATTAAACAAAATTGTAACATTAAAACAAACAAAATATCGATATTACACACAAATTTCACATGACACCAAAGTTCTTCACTGTCAGACTCTCCAAGCATTTAAACAGCTCAATTTCCATTTTGTGACCGTCAATGGATACAGTCACAGACACAGTTCGTCTTTCCTGCGTCTTGAGTCGCTTCATGTTCAGCAAACACCTTTCGAAGGGGTTCAACCTTTTCTTTATGGACTGAAGCAAAAAAAAAGTGACAAGCAAAATTAGCTTCATATATTCGACTAAGGTTATCATTAAACCTTTACAATAATGGGAACCATCTTATTAAAGTGCAGAATGTCTAAAGCTGTTTCTTACAATAGGGTTTAAATATTACAATTGTTGTTGTTGTTTTCTAACATGCCAGGCGTTTGACAATAAAGTCATTTGACCTCTTGCACTCCAATATTTTTCAAAGATAGTATCATGACCAGCCAATGAAGCACAGATTTTGAGGTGTTCCGAATCCATTTCTTGGTTTGAGTTGCACAATGGGCAGTTAGGGGACTGATATATTCCAATTCTATGCAGGTGTTTAGCCAAACAATCATGGCCTGTTGCCAATCTAAATGCAGCTACAGACGATTTTCGTGGTAAATCGGGAATTAACTGTGGATTTTGATGCAGAGAGTTCCATTTTTTCCCTTGGGATTGTGTTATCAAATTTTGTTTGTTGAAGTCTAAGTATGTAGATTTAATAAATCTTTTCACAGAGTAATACGTAGATTTAGTAACAGGTCTGTAAGTAGCAGTGCTGCCCTTCTTTGCTAAAGCATCCGCATTCTTGTTTCCCAGGATTCCACAGTGGGATGGTATCCATTGGAATACAATTCTTTTATTGAGTGATATTAATTGAGAGAGCACTTTAGTTATTTCTGCTGTATGAGATGAAGGTGTGTGTTTAGAGATGATTGATAGAATAGCTGCTTTGGAGTCTGACAATATAACTGCATTTTAAATTTATTGATGTGGCATAGAAGATTCCTGAGACTTTCACTTATTGCAATGATTTCTCCATCAAAACTTGTTGTTCCATATCCAAGAGATCTATAAAGTGAGAAGAGACAGCACGTAACACCTGCACCGGCACCTTGTTCTCTGGAGATCAAGGATCCGTCAGTGTATAACTGAAGCCAGTTTTGTGGAGGGTACCTAATATTAATTGTCTCTAAAGACAATTGTTTTAGTATTTCAGTATTTACTTCTGATTTTAGTATTTCTTCTGTTAACTTTAGATTATATTCTATATTTAATAGAGTTAAAGAGTTTAGTTTAATTTGTAGAAGGGGGAAAAAGTAAGATATGTTCAAAAATATTCTTCATTCATAATATAGAACAAACACACATACCGGTACTAAACACTGACAACAACAAACACGCAGAGAGAATAATGTACTGGCATCGATACATAGATGCATAATAGTCCTATATAATGGAAACAAAAGACAACAACATCAACAACTCAACAAAATACATCCCAAATTAAAGTATACAATAGAAACAGAACATAACCAAGCTTAAAAATCGATAATGTGTAAAATTGGAAAAATCATATTAAACAAAATTACCCCCAAACCAAATTCAGCTTGTTTTGCTAGTAGATCTATGCAAAAGATAGTAAATATCAATACCTTAAAAACAATATATTTTGCATATTCCACTCGGTAATGAGTTTTGGAATAATATTATGGGGAAATTCCACAGATAGTAAGATTATATTTCTATTACAAAAAAGAGTAATTAGAATAATAGTAGGTGCCAAATCTAGGGAATCGTGTAGGGCTATTTTAAAAAAACTACAAATAATCCCCATGTCTTGTCAGTATATCTTTTCATTAATAGTCTTCCTCGTATGTAATCTCTCCCTTTTTACTTAATTATGTTTATTATTATTTTTAAGTTAATATTTGTATACCGGTTTGTATTTTTCTGTATATGATTTGATCCTGGTTGAGTGGAAGAGAAGGCCTGATGGCCTTAACTCTGCCAGGGAAAATAAAACTATTATTATTATTATTATTATTATTATTATTATTATTATTATTATGTAATCGTGAAAACTTTGTAACTAATTCAACAGTTCATAGCATAAATACATGTAAAAAAATGACTTTCATACTCCATCGGCAAAGGAGTGCGTTATATGGCAGTAAAAATTTTTAATAGCCTCCCTATCGATATAAAAAAAAGAAACTCAAAACATAAAATTATTTAGGGCCAAATTAAAGAAGTACCTAATTTCTCACGCCTTCCATTCTGTAGGTGAATTCATGACATTCAATAACGCTTCATGAAATTGATACTAAAACTATGTGTTGTACTAGTAGACTATATCGTAAATCTCGTCTGTATATATTTCATCTAGACTGTAACTATAAATTAAGACTTTATAATAGTATTAAGTTTTTTGACTTGTTCCATATTCTAGCTGTAAGCAATGTATGAATACCATGGAATGTTAATAAATACAATATAATACAATACAATACAATATATTTCTTAGACATCACCATAACCAAAACAAATAACAGACATGAATTCAAAATATACAGGAAACCCACCACAACTACAACACACATACACAATTCATCAAACCATAATGCCACCATAACATAAACAACATAAACATGCAGCTTTCCGTACAATGACACACAGATTAATTAATATACCAATGAACAATGACAACTATACTGAAGAACTAAACACAATAAAATATATAGCACAAGACAATGGATATAACCCTAACATGATAGACACATTAATAAAAAGGCAAAACAAAAACAGAACAAACCAACACAAACACCGCATGAGAATAAATACATAACATTAACATATCACAATACCAACACTCACAAAATTGCAACTTCATTCAGAAAATTAAAATACAAGATAGCATACAAAACAATAATACAACACAGAAATATCTAAATAATCTCATCAAACATTCAAATAAATAGTTGCCCACATTTTTACATAGGACAGACAGGAAGATCCTTTCAAACAAGATATAAAGAACACATTAAAGATATAACCAAACCCTACATCACATCAAATTACGCAGAACATATTATCAACAATAATCATGACTGCAATAATATAGAAACATATATGGAAATTTTACACATCACACCAAAAAGTCCACAGTTAAACTCTTAGAACAATACGAAATATATAAACATACAATAACACACCCACAACATATACTTAATACACAATTACAGTTCAATATCCACACATTATTTGATGTCATGATACATAGCACACAAACAACCATCCCGCACCACAGGAGCAACACACCCCCACCCCTACAACTGACGAATGCAAATGGTAGAATGCAAGATCAGCAGGAACATCAGTAGTTCGTAAGACACTGAAGATGACACAGAACCGGCATCGAAACGGGCCGTCTGTCTAAGGTGCATAACCCATTTTTTAAATTTTAACACTTTTAACGTGGCATTAAACAATTTTAAGTTTCTTAAACAAAGTGTTAACGTGAACCAGAATCAATGAAAAAAAATATTCAATGCTCTGAGAGACAAATCCATTGTTGAAAGGTAAGTTATCGACTTATGTTACAGAGTTGATATTTTTACGTGGCAGTACAAACAAGAATTATTTAATTTCTAATGTGCAAGGATTTTTAATTATTAAAATAAGATACATAAAACATACGTTATTTTAAATTTTTAAATTAATGATTTAATTTCTTTGGATTTCTCGCATTACGAACTGGTTGGCTCCTTATCCATCAGGACGACAATGTGTCGCATTTTGCAAGTGCTGAATGCTGAAATTTACTTGGGCAAGCGGACAGTTTCAAACTAAAAATGTTATTCTTAGCTAATGTGACTGGCAATAAATATTGTTACCTTTTTATGTAGAAATGGCTTCACTATGATACAGACGTATTAACTGACAGTTATTTACATTCCTTGAGATTTTATTAAAGCTGTTTGCTATATCTTTCCACTTATCATTTTTAAATTTGGATGTAACTCCATGACTTTTAATTTGTTTTCAATCACATTTATGTGCTTTTGTACGAGTTCCAATGACAGATCTTTCTCTTTGTATGTCATGTTAGGCCTTTACTTCTTCTTTTTCTTCATCTTTCATCAACGCACATCGTAGCAAAACTGTTTTTACGAGGGGGATCCAGGAAATAACGACCGTTCGCGCATACCCGCCGTGCAGCTGACTCCCCTTCCTTGTTTGAAGGTCAACTGGCTTCCTTAACATGTGTTCTCATAATGTTGTGAGTACTGGTTGCAACAAGTCGCCATTGTGCATTTTGTGTTACTTCAAAATGAACGACGTGATTGATAATCCCGCCGACTGTGAGGTGAGGAGTGTGATTCGATTTTTGAATGCCCGACATTTGAAACCTGCAGAAATTTACCGGCAATTGAAAGAAGTGTATGGTGATACTGTAATGAATGAAAGAAATGTGAGAAGATGGTGCGAAATGTTCAACAATGGGCGAACAAATTTCCACAATGAAACTAGACCCGGACGCCCATCACTCATCACAGATGACCTGGAGACTAAAGTGAACGACAGAATCTTGCAAGACAGACGCACATCACTCGACGAATTGCATATTGCCTTTCCTGACATTTCTCGTTCTTTGCTTGGTGGAATTGTGTCGCAACATCTTGGTTACCACAAAATCTGTGCACGATGGGTTCCACGGCAACTGAGTGACCAACACAAAACTCAGAGAATGGCCTCAGCATTCACATTCTTGATGCGATATCACACAGATGGAGACACCTTTCTTGATCAAATTGTGACTGGTGATGAGACCTGGGTGTCTCACAACACCCCAGAGACCAAGCGCCAATCACGTCAGTGGCACCATCCCTCATCACCCAAGAAACCGAGAAAATTCAAACAGACTCTCTCAACACAAAAAGTCATGGCTACTGTCTTTTGGGATCGCAAAGGTGTTTTTTTGCTGGATTTCATGCCAAAAGGCACTACGATCAATGCAAATCTTTATTGTGAGATTTTACGAAAACTACTGCGAGCCATCCAAAACAAGAGGTGAGGAATGCTTTCGACAGGAGTTGTGCTTCTTCACGACAACGCCCACCCGCACACTGCTGCTTCAACTCGAGAATTGCTGAATCAATTCGGTTGGGAAATCTTTGATCATCCGCCCTATAGTCCAGACCTTGCTCTTAGCGATTTTCACCTTTTCACTAAGCTGAAAGACTTTCTGGGTGGTATGCGTTTTAGAAGTGATGAAGAGTTGAAGAAGACAGTGAACACCTGGCTTAATGAACTGGCGGCAGAGGAGTATAACACGGGAATTCTAAAACTAGTAACAGATACGACAAATGTTTAAATGTAGGTGGTGATTATGTAGAGAAGTAAAGGAAGCTTCAGTTATGTAACAGACTTTGGTTTTTTCAAACAAATATTTTTTTTTAATTATTACAACAAAACGGTCGTTATTTCCTGGATCCCCCTCGTATAATCAACTACACCGCCAAAATACTCATGTTCAGTTGTTTTTACTTTTATTATAATGAAGAGCTCATATGATGCTAGTCAGTTTTTCTTCCAAGATGGTCTTCTTTCGAGCAGTACCAAACAGATGGTCTTGGTTCCAAAATGAGAATTTTAAGGATCAAAGTGAATTGAAACAAAATTTACGTTTTAGAAAACTAAGACGATAAAAGGTGTGGTGACCACAGAGTTGAGTGTTACCCGAGACCATGTTATTAACCGAGTTTTAGCAAACTGAGATAAATTAATTTACCGGCATTGGTAAAAATGACACTTAGCTGTAAATATTGTAAATAATGTACGGTATTTGCTAAACTCTAATGCAGTAACTCAATAATGTGTACATCTTAAATTGCATCGGTCGGAGCTAAAAGGAATTAAGTCAAAATATGAAGTTTTGGGTTTTGCAACAATTTGAACAACTGATGTCATGTGCATTGAACGGTGGAAGAAGGAACTAAGACTTTTAAATATTCTTTTGTCTTCTATAACATAAAAATATAATATTTGTGTTATTAGAGGAATATTTTTTGCTTCTCCTGAAAGGTTGTCAAAAGTGACTTAATTCCTTTTAGCTCCGACCGATTCAGTTGTTAAACATACATATGGGTTCTGTATATATTGGATATCAGGGATTGTGGGTTTGTGTTCCACCTCGGGTACACACCAAGGTAAGGCGTAACTCAAACTAGAGAAAGAATGATGCAAATCAACTTTTAATTTTCATTCGACAACATGCAGTATTTCCGATAAATCTGTGGCTTCAAGACAAAATGTGATAAGCCATTTATTGCAGTTTTTCAAGACCTATGCTTTTACGGTTTGAACAACTGTATAAACTCATAATAATCAGTTATAAAACAATGGGTTAGAGAGAAAAATACCACAGATAATATGTATATCATTTTTTGTCACAATAAAGATACCTTTAGGATGCACAACATATTAAAAATATCGTTTCGCCAAAAATTGATATGACAACTTTCGCCTTGGAATCACAGAATTATAAGTCAACGCAAAAACATTATATAATATCGCAATATTAAAGTGGCGGTCGGTTCATTGAAGCTCAGCTTCCCTCCTCTTCCCTCCTCACCATGCACTTTTATGTGCACAATAGTATAATAATTGTAATCTATTAAAAACTGCAAAAGATTCTGTTGTTGAACGATTATGCTTTTGCACTCGCTCAGTCGCGCCCAATCCACCGTACATGAAGTGTGCTGCTTGTGCCTTTATCCCAGTGTAGCCAGCGCATACCATACCCTGCCGGCTGCCGCGCTTGCGCATTTGAGTGACAGTTGTAGCGCTACTATACAGTGAAGCTACGTCAGGTTGAGATTCCGTATGATTCTGAGAGAAAGTGAAATATTGTGTATTTTTATGCGTTTCTTCCTAATTGGTGTGGGTTATTGAGTTGTGCAGTATGTTACTATGAATTTAGATTGACTTACAAAGTATATATTCCACCGATATTACTGTTATTTTGTTTTAAGTCCAAATAGCTTTCCATAATGAATTACTCGCCTAGCACCTCAACTGCAAGCGATATGCGTGAAGCTATTCCTAACACGGGTTCCGTTCTTCACGAGCATCCTTCAGAAACCTCCGGCAGTAGTTGTGATGTGGCTGATGACGTGAGTTCTCTGCTGTTTCTTCAGCGAGTTCAAGTGCATGTTGCATTATTGATTGCTTAAGAAAAGTGTCGTTCGGATCACATAATTTTGAAGATAAGAACTAATAATTATAAATGGTAGGCCTATGCCGAAAATTGATGATTTGAAGACAAAGACGAAATCATGTTTCAAACATTTTAGAGCAGATGTTTATTAGGAAAAATTTAAATGGCTCACTGCATGTGCAGATTCAAAGAAATTGTATTGCTGGCCATGTTTAATATTTAATACAGACAAAAACGTTTGGAACTCCCATGGATTTTCGGGCACAAGTAATTTCCATAGATCTGCACATCGCCATGAGATAACCCAAAGTCATTTTATTTCTATGACGAAACTTAAAACATTTGGGTTAACAAGAATTGATTTACAGATAGACGATCAATTGAGAGCTGACGTTTTAAAACACAATGCCTTAGTGAAGCATAACAGAGAAATTCTTGCACGCCTAATTACTGTAACATGCTTTTTAGGAAAGAACGAACTGTCATTTAGGGCTCACGATGAATCAAAAGAATCGTGTAATAGAGGGAATTATGTTGATTGTTTGAATCTATTAAGTGAATATGACGAAAAATTGGCGCAACGTATGAAAACCTCTACTTTTACAGGGCAGTCCAAACACACACAAAATGATTTGTTAGATGCGATTGGGGAAGTTTTAATTGAACACATTAAATCAGAAATTAAAAGTTCTCCTTTCATAGCAATTATGCTGGACGAATCTACAGATATTGCATGCAAGTCACAACTAAGTACAGTTGTGCGCTATGTGACAGAAAGTGGTAAAATCCAAGAAAGATTTTTAGGATTTACCGACGTCAGTGCAGACAGAACAGCAGAAGGGCTTGCTAAGATAATTTTCAAATGTATTGATGAATATGATATTGGCAGTAAACTAATAGGGCAAACATACGATGGAGCGGCAGTTTTTGCAAGCAAAAGTAAAAGAAAAATATCCAGAAGCAAAGTTCGTGCACTGTTACGCCCATAGATTAAATCTTGTATTGTCGCAGGCATTGTGTGCAATCAAGGTTTGCAAAATATATTTTTAAACGATCTCAGGATTTTCATCCTTCTTTTCTAAGTCAAGTAGAAGGACCAATGCCTTGGATGAAGAAGTAAAAAAAAGGTTCCCAAAGGTAGCCCCATCCAGATGGAATTACAATTCTCGACTAGTTCATACCATTTATGACAACAAGGAGGCCCTTAAAGATTTCTTCACTCACATTCGAGAAAATCCTGATAATTGGGATCAAGAAACATTCACTGCCGCCCGCGGATTTCTGTCAGAACTAAATGATTTCAACTTTAATTTCATGCTATTAGTATTTGCACAATTATTTCCATTGACAGGCACATTATTCAACATTCTGCAGAAGAAATCCTTAGATATTGCTTACTGCTCATCAAAGGTGCAGCAAATAAAGGAATTAGTGAGAAATTAGAGAGATAAATGCAACGCACTTTGGGAACAAATTGAATCGAATGAAGAGCCACTCAAAAAAAGAGCCCGCTCGTCTGCAACTGAAGATGATCGTGACGTTTATAGACACCTCTACTATGAAATTGTTGATAACATTTCTGAACAAATGGAAAGTCGTTTTCTGGACCTAGAGGTATTATTTTTTTTGAGCTCTTGGATGTAAGCAAACGGATCTTCTTGTAACGCGTGAAGGTCATCGCCAAATGTTTCCTGAAAGAGCTTTCACTAGTTTGAAAGATGCCTATCCCAGGCATTTTGAGTTTTCTCGCTTAAGAAGTGAACTGACTGCAATATTTAATATAGACGATTATACAACCAACTCTGTCAGTGATCTCTTGAAATTTTTGAAGCAATTCCAATTAGACAGTGATACATTCCCGGAAGTTTATAAACTATGCACACTTATTTCAACGCTTCCTGCAGCTAGTGCTTCTGTAGAGAGATCATTTTCGGCAATGAAAAGGATCAAAACATACTGCAGGAATACTCAGGGGCAGGAACGACTGTCGGCACTTGGACTCATGTCGATTGAAAAGGAGCTTCTGGTGTCCTTGAAACAGACTTCAAACTTCATTGACAATGTAATAGACATTTTTGCCAGGAAAGGAAGGAGAATGGACCTTATATACAAATAAGCAATAGAGGTGAGATTTTTGTTTTGCTAGCATGAAAATAATGTTGTAAATTGTTCTATTAATGAATTTCTGCTCATAATTATAAAGTAAAAACGCATTTTGTTATTTATTCGTATTTTGACAGTATTCGAAAGATGTGAAGCAATTTACTCATCACTTGTCTGATAAAAATGTCTCATTTTGATACCTATGATGTTGTTCATCTCAATACTGTAATTACTGAATTAAGGCGCTACCCCAACATTTGCTTAAAGCATGGTTTCCAAACTCTTTGAAGCCGTGATTCACTTTTGGACGAGATTTCAGTTTGCGATCCTCGTACCCTCACTACAGTACCAGTTCTTGACTCCATTTCAAAAATAGAAATCCCTGTAAAATTTGAACAACTATAATAAAATTTTACACAAAACCAGTAGATAAGTTCCTACCAGAAGTACGATTTTAAGCAACAGCTTCTTGAGTATTTTCCGAAAAAAAAAAACTCAAAACAATCACGACAGTCACAGATGGATACTGAATCCATTGCGTTCAACTGGCTGAAATTCCAAAAAAAAAATTTAAAAAAATAAAAAATAAAAAAAATATATATATGTAGGACAAATATGATGGAATGTTGAAACTACAGCCTTTTTCCTAGTTTTGCATGAAAAGAATATATCGAGCTTGCAAAAGAAGCTCTTATATTTTTGATAACGTTTGCAACACCTCATAATTCATGGCCTATGATTGCCATCATAACAAAAGCGAGAAACCTCAAATTTGAAAATGATATCACTATGTGTGTGTATCCAGAACATAATCCAGATTTGAGAGGCTACATTCTGGAAAAACAAGCACAGTTATCAAATTAATTATTTCTACTTTATTATTGCTGAGAGTTTTTTAATTTTATATTCAAAGTTGTTTAGGTTTATAAATGCAAAATAATTGTTTGTTAATAAGGCGTTCTTTTTATTTTGTAAATCATCTCGCGAGCCCCATCACTCTTTACACGACCCCCACTTTGAGAACCACTGGCTTAAAGTAAGTGTGGAGGTCACCTTCTCTTTCTTAAAACAATGCTTTCTTAGTAGCTTCCCTAGGTTCCACAGTCACCGACCGCCACTGCAATATTTTAATATAAAACTACAAAATGATAGATCTTCTCTTTCATTAGTGTAAGTGAAACAATGTAAATTACAATTTAAATTATTATTGTAAAGAGAAATTAAAAATCATAATTCTGTGGTGTTCGGGTAAAGGAGGATAAGTCATTTTTTTTTTCAGATGGAATTTCGTTCTCCAGATGAATACAAAAGTTAAATTATACAAGTGAGTGTGCCAATAGATTCTATAAGATTCCTCACTAATATTAACAGCATCAAAATGACAATAGAAGAAAAAGCACTGATTCAATATGAAAAACTTATCAGATTACCAGGAAACAATTGGCATTCATACAGTCCTCTCTGTAGATTGAAAACTCAAAAAAGTTTCATATCCATTGTTCAAGAATTAAAACAGGAAATCAATATCCCGAATTTAAAAGAAAACTTACAAATTAAACCAAACCCTTTAACTCTATTCAATATAGAATATAATCTAAATTTAACAGAAGAAATACTAAAATCAGAAGTGAACACTGAAATACTGAAACAATTGTCTTTAGAGACAATTAATATTAGGTACCCTCCACAAAACTGGCTTCATTTATACACCGACGGATCCTTGATCTCCAGAGAACAAGGTGCCGGTGCAGATGTTACGTGCTGTCTCTTCTCCCTTTATAGATCTCTTGGATATGGAACAACAAGTTTTGATGGATAAATCATTGCAATAAGTGAAAGTCTCAGGGATCTTCTATGCCACATCATTAAATTTAGGAATGCAGTTATATTGTCAGACTCCAAAGCAGCTATTCTATCAATAGTCTCTAAACACACACCTTCATCTCAAACAGCAGAAATAACTCAAATGCTCTCTCAATTAATATCACTCAATAAAAGAATTGTATTCCAATGGATACCATCCCATTGTGGAATCCTGGGAAACGAGAATGCAGATGCTTTAGCAAAGAAGGGCAGCACTGCTACTTACAGACCTGTTACTAAATCTACGTATTACTCTGTGAAGAGATTTATTAAATCTACATACTTAGACTTCAACAAACAAAATTTGATAACTCAATCCCAAGGGAAAAAATGGAACTCTCTGCATCAAAATCTACAGTTAATTCCCGATTTACCACGAAAATTGTCTGTAGCTGCATTTAGATTGGCAACAGGCCATGATTGTTTGGCCAAACACCTGCATAGAATTGGAATATATCAGTCCCCTAACTGCCCATTGTGCAACTCATACCAAGAAATGGATTCGGAACACCTCAAAATCTGTGCTTCAGTGGCTGGCCATGATAATATCTTTGAAAAATATTGGAGTGCAAGAGATCAAATGACTTTATTGTCAAATGCCTGGCATTAGAAAACAACAACAACAAGTGAGTGTGCAGAAATCAAAAGAATACTAGCAGTTGATGTGTTTTATTTGTGTAGAAAATTATTTGCAATAAGGGTTCAAAGTTTAATTTTCATTTATCTCCAAACTCATTTTTATCTTCCTTTACCGAAACAACACAAAATTGTTCCCGAATTTCTTACAAGAACCATCCTAGTTAACACAGCAGAGTTGCTGTCAATCATGACACGCTTACCATGCTAATGTATATCTCATTTTCCCATTTGGGACGCACCAGGCAGTCCATATCAGTAGGTTGTGGTACACGTGCCTAGCCACTCAACCTTTTTCACCAGGGAAGAGTGCTCTGAAACATCACAAACGACCTGTGTAGTCATTGAAACTAACCTTATAAAAGCTACAAGAGATGTCGCGAAAATTATGAGTGGGTCATTTTGGGAGATCTCGACACTTTTAAGAAACATAGCCATTGCGAGCACTGTTTCTAGTGGAAAAAGTTCGAACTACAGCCTACGAGATGTGTTGACTGTGTTTGAAATCTCTGTGTGAGTGAATCTTGTGGCTTCAACTTGTGTTTTACGTTCACAGAAGGCAATAAACAGAATAAATGTGATTTACTCTTTCGTTTTTGGTCATGAAACATAATATATACCAATTCAGACACTTTCTATATCTCACATCACAGTGCGATTATATTATTATTATTATTATTATTATTATTATTATTATTATTATTATTATTATTAATTGCCATGTATTGTGGGTCCCTATCACCACGGTTGCGGATAGAGGAGACGGCCTCCAGATATGGAGGGTAGCTGCGATCATCAGTGTGGTTTCAGGCGTAATGGATCGACTATTGATCAGATTTTTTTGTATTCGACAGATATTGGAGAAAAAATGGAAGTATAAGGGTACAGTACATCAGTTATTCATAGATTTCAAAAAGGCGTATGACTCGGTTAAGAGAGAAGTTTTATATAATATTCTTATTGATTTGGTATTCCCAAGACTAGTTCGATTAATTAAAATGTGTCTTAGTGAAACTTACAGCAGAGTTCATATAGGCCAGCTTCTATCTGATGCTTTTCCAATTCACTGCGAGCTAAAGCAAGGAGATGCACTATCACCTTTACTTTTTAACTTCGCTCTAGAATATGCCATTAGGAAAGTTCAGGATAACACAGAGGGTTTGGAATTGAACGGGTTACATCAGCTTCTTGTCTATGCAGATGACGTGAATATGTTAGGAGAAAATCCACAAACGACTAGGGAAAATGCGGAAATTCTAGTTGAAGCAAGTAAAGAGATAGGGTTGGAAGTAAATCCCGAAAAGACTAAGTATATGATTATGTCTCGTGATCAGAATATTGTACGAAATGGAACTAGGCTATAAAAGTTGGAGATTTATCCTTCGAAGAGGTGGAAAAATTCAGATATCTGGGAGCAACAGTAACAAATGTAAATGACACTCGGGAGGAAATTAAATGCAGAATAAATATGGGAAATGCCTGTTATTATTCGGTTGAGAAGCTTTTGTCATCTAGTCTGCTGTCAAAAAATCTGAAAGTTAGAATTTATAAAACAGTTATATTACCGGTTGTTCTGTATGGCTGTGAAACTTGGACTCTCCCTTTGAGAGAGGAACAGAGATTTAGGGTTTTTGAGAATAAGATTCTTAGGAAAATATCTGGGGCTAAGAGGGATGAAGTTACAGAAGAATGGAGAAAGTTACACAACGCAGAGCTGCACGCATTGTATCTTTCACCTGACATAATTAGGAACATTAAATCCAGACGTTTGAGATGGGCTGGACATGTAGCACGTATGGGCGAATCCAGAAATACATATAGAGTGTTAGTTGGGAGGCCAGAGGGGAAAAGACCTTTGGGAAGGCCGAGACGTAGATGGGAAGATAATATTAAAATGGATTTGAGGGAGGTGGGTTATGATGGTAGGGACTGGATTAATCTTGCTCAGGATAGGGACCAATGGCGGGCTTATGTGAGGGTGGCAATGAACCTCCGGGTTCCTTAAAAGCCAGTAAGTAAGTATTATTATTAATTGAGTTCATTCTATGTTAGGAGAAAATCCAAAAACGATTAAGGGAAACGCGGAAATTCTAGTTGAAGCAAGTAAAGCGATTTGGTTGGAAGTAAATCCCGAAAAGACTAAGTATATGATTATGTCTAGTGACCAGAATATAGTACGAAATAGAACTATAAAAATTGGAGATTTATCCTTCGAAGAGGTGGAAAAATTCAAATATCTTGGAGCAACAGTAACAAATATAAATGACACTTGGGAGGAAATTAAAAGCAGAATAAATATGGGAAATGCCTGTTATTATTCGATTGAGAAGCTTTTGTCATCTAGTCTGCTGTCAAAAAATCTGAAAGTTAGAATTTATAAAACAATTATATTACCAGTTGTTCTGTATGGTTGTGAAACTTGGACTCTTACTTTGAGAGAGGAACAGAGATTAAGGGTGTTTGAGAATAAGGTTCTTAGGAAAATATCTGGGGCTAAGTGGGATGAAGTTACAGAAGAATGGAGAAAGTTACACAACGCAGAGCTGCACGCATTGTATACTTCACCTCACATAATTAGGACCATAAAATCCAGACGTTTGAGATGGGCAGGACATGTAGCACGTATGGACGAATCCAGAAATGCATATAGAGTGTTAGTTGGGAGGCCGGAGGGCAAAAGACCTTTGGGGAGGCCGAGACGTAGATGGGAGGATAATATTAAAATGGATTTGAGAGGGGTAGGATATGATGGTAGAGACTGGATTAATCTTGCTCAGGATAGGGACTCATGGCGGGCTTATGTGAGGGCGGCAATGAACCTCCGGGTTCCTTAAAAGCGAGTAAGTAAGTAAGTAAGTAAGTAAGTAAGTAAGTAAGTAATTGAGTTCATTCTATGCCCTTTGTGTTTTCTAGTAGGTATACTGTTTTCAAATTTTTCTCATAATATTGATGAATTCATTGTCATCTATGATCACTATTAAGGTGGAATATTAAATTGGACATTTAATTGCAATTTTCAATACAGGTATTCGTTTTTCAGTGTGTACAAAGTAATTATCATTATTTACAGACGTGTCCTTGGCGGAGAACAAGGAGCGTGCTCGCAAACTTTTGGAAGAGTGGGCTCGAACCATATTCAATATATTGATTGACTTCAAAGGTAGGTGCATTTGTTTAGATTTGATAGGATTACATTCAGTGGCGGCTCTTGCATATTTCTTAAGAGGAGGAAAGAAGATAACAGGACGAAATGACACCTTCTTGAATGAAACATGCTACAAATTAGGCAACATGCACACATGTAAGACCAGGTAGTGTTGGGGTTGGCCTTCCCTTCTGTATAGCAATAATCTGTTCTTGTAAACTGAGTTTCCTAAGTTTTTCAAAATATATAATGTTTTCACTTCCATTCATTGTTAAATAATTGCACAAATTAAGAATTACAAGGAAATTCACAACCTCGCAGCATTTTTCGAGCACACTACAGCATCACACGTGTTGGAAGAGACTATAGCTACTAACACGTAATCGGAACCGCGGAAATGGGAATGGGAAATAATCTGTTAGGAAAGCGAGAACACTGCACCCACCCACGTGGTCTGTGTTGCCACATGTACATTTTAAAAGTTCAGTATCACATGCTTTTGAAGAATATCAGTTCTTGTAAAGTCATATTACCATTATTGTTCAAAGTTGCCGGTGGCCAATTAAATTTTTATGTTAAAAAAATAATTTGTAGTTTGAAGTACTACTTTCAATTTCAAATATATTTGTACAAAACTGAAACTTGGCTGTTGCCCTGTCTAGTACACAATGAATGGAAGTGAATTTCAGGGGCCAAAAAGATATGCGATACTAACGCAGAACTACTTCCTTTTTGTTTTATATAAACCCGACTTTAACTTTCAAATATCCTTGAAAGTTTCAAACCGTGAATAGTAGCTTATATGAAGTGCAATAAATAATATTTTTTATTTATAATTTAAAAAAAAAGTTTATATGGTGTCTTTCATAGCATTGCGTTAAAACTGTTTTATTGTGCCTCCTCCTAGATGTGTTATAGTCTGGTTGAATGTACCATCGTTAGATGGCAGTGGTAGCGAGCTTGCTGCACGACCAGTCGGTTTCTATTTCCCGCCCATGCTGATTCAGAGGAGGATCTCCTCCCTCTCCGTTCATTTACTCACTTTAAAACTCTGCTTAAGTCTCTCGCCGCTAGTGCGCTGTTGTCTATGTGTGTTAACTGCAGTAAAGGAGGAATGGATTGGCTTTCCTCCACACAAACAATCTCGCATCTTTCTCACAGTTTTCTAGCAGCACATGAGCGCACATCGTTTAAAACTCGATCAACCGAGGTTTTCTTAAAAATTATCGAATCTTCCTTGAATTTCAAGGCACATATTTTATTTGGTATTTACTTTCAAAAGAAGAAAAATGTGAGGAGGACGTTCCTCCCTTCCCTTCCCCGAGGAACCGCCACTGAACTGGAATATAATTTACAGTTTTTAAAAATAAAGACTCACATATAATTCAACAGGATGCTTTTCCTTACATTATACCAACAATCCAAAAATTTCATTTCAGTGCAAAAAATATTAATACCAGTTACGTACGGGACAGTAGAAAATCACTGGTTTATTTCCACTTAATTTTTTCTGAAATTATTTATAGCTAAAAAATGCTTTTTGGTGCTCAGCATTACTTTACAATATATACTTAACATGAGCTATCAGATTAAAGATTTTCCTTTATATGTTCCAATCACAAAATTTCTGAGAAGTGTGACAAATGTTTGGTTACGTATGGGACACACAAGTATTAAGTTATCCTATTCAACTTAATAATAATAACTAAAAGATTGTTTCAGAGTGTGCCTTACATACCCTCAGCACATGTATGGACTTCAGTCCTACGTTCATAGACATCTATGACGTAGTGCAGAGGGCGGCCACGAGAGGGAACCCAAGAGTTGGAACTTAAACTGAGACGATTCTGTCCGATGCCAGGGTGGGTATCCGGTGTGGCTTAGTGGATAAAGCATCAGCACGTAGAGCTGAAAACCTGGTGCCAGAGAGAATTTTTCTCCGTTCCATTACTCTTTCATCTTCCTTCACAAGTTAAATTATTATAATGATCAAAATCACATTAGTTCAAGCAGCCCTACTAAAATCGTATAAGTAATGAAACTTATCTTTTAATTAAATCAAGTTTTTATGTAATGGGCTACTAATTATATGTTGTTATCATGTATACCAAATCCATAATTAGAAGGTTGGCTTTTCCTCCATATTATTGGCAACCTGACTACCTGATAAATTCTCAAATATTACAGAACATATATCTCCCTAAAATGGAATTTCCTTAATATCTAAGTAAATAGTTCCATCAGTACCAGTAACAGATTTTAAAATAAAATTTAATGCCTATTTCATACCCCACATTTTTTATGTTAATGTATTTTCAGTTACAATATAACACCATACTTTAAAAAATAAAAACTAAAAATTGTTCTGATTGATAACAAGGCACAAAGTTTAAACATGTCGATTAATTTGTTACGTATGGGACATCGTCTTCATTTTTAACAGAATACTACTAACGTTTAAACTGGATAAATCTTTTAAATATATGATATGAAAGTCTTTTAAGTACATATCTTTGAAAACATAGGTAGAAATATTTCAAATAAATTATTTAAACTTCAAGCCTTTTTAAACTTTGTCCCATAAGTAACAGAAAATTACACCACTGGAAACATTTTCAAGCTCCCTTTCAAAATTCTGCATATTTTTGCAAAATTATCCATGGATTTAAGTAACAGAGATTTCAAGCTTTAAAATGATGTATTACACAATTCATGTTGAATCTTACGTACACTACTTTTAACACCTGAATATAAATAATTGATTAAATGGCGATCTTACTCGTGTTAATTGTGTAAGCATGTGCGGCTTACACAATTAACACGAGTAAGATCGCCATTTAATCAATTATTTATATTACACAATTATTTTGTCTATTCCTGCGAAAGCATAAACTTGAAGCACACAATTATCTGATACAGACAGGGGACCTCTGAATTGCAAACAATGGTCATAAGAGCTTTGCATATCATTCTCTTAATGTATATGTATTTAACTCATATGAATGACAGACCTTAAAAAATAATGAGATTGTGATAAATTTACTCTGTCCTGCTTTTGTGATAGATACTTGTTATTTAATGCAAAGAAAAACCCTTCACATGTGTCTTTCATACTTCATATGGTCAGTGAGAAGTATCGCCTAAATTGCGACATTAATAAAAGCATTCCGACCAGCCTCATGGTCTAGTGGTCAGAGCTTCTGGCTATAGTTCATGAGGTCCCGGGTTTGATTCCCGGTTAGAGCACAGGAATTTTTCCTTAAAGGGGATTATTCCATGGTCTGGAATTTAGGTTAAGTTTAGATTTAAGACCTCTCCTGGCACCACATTATCATAATCATCCTATCACATGATCGGGGTAATGTAACTCCGCCTTCCAGGCGCCCCAACCTCAGAAGTGGGTTACAACTAAGCCACGGCCAGGAGAGAAGACCAGAAATGTCGAAAAGACAACCTGGTGGCATTGGATAAAAAAAATATATATATTACACAATTGTCTTTCACTCATTTTTTGTCTAGTCTCTTCTGAACAGAAATATGTGGCTTCACCCTTATACTAATATTCTCTCTAATATCAATTTTTAGATCAATACACATTTACAGGTATAAATGTAGCTTCTGACCATTCTAAATCTTGATTATTATGCATAACATCAGGATTGCTTTTAATTTTGTTAATGTAACATATTCGGGTTGAATTAATGTGGATAACTGTACCATCAAAAAACACGGTCGGTAATTTTTTTTGTTTCTTTGAGTGTATACTATGAGGGGTACAGGACTGACTTACCTCACAGAGCAGCTTGAGGAGGTTATCCCTGATCTTGAGGCTGGGCATGCTGCCATCAGGCATTGGTGCTAACCAGACAGCCAGCACGGACAACATGCTGCGTGCTTCAAGTTGTGCTTCCTCAGCTGGGAGCATTGCAATCTTGTTTATAGCAGGCATCTGCAGCTCGTTCAGACACCGATCTTGCTGCAATAGAATTGCAACTACAGACATACTGCTGGCTACACAACAAATTTTCTGAAATATTACTTGCAGAAATTACCTTCAAGAAGACTGAATATAAGTGAATCGCTTATTTAAGAAAGGCACACAAAATAGGCATTTTCATTTTATTGTATGGATGACATCCTTATACCAAGGCGCTTCATATAGGCAAGAAAGGCCGCATGTCCAACTCATTGTGTGTGTAATATGGGGTTTCGTAATAACTGTATATTTACGAATGACCCTATGTCCTGGAGAAAAGACCTTTCATAAATAAACTTGAGTTGTAATGGTTGGTGAACGGAAATTGGAAGTATGGTATGTAAGAAAGCATTCCTGAATTTGTTAGCTGTTGGTGAGAAGGTTACTAAAACTCATTTTATTGGATAAATCCCCAAAGGACAACAGAGGCAAACAACAGAACCAGAAGACTATTCCAATCACTACAGTGATGCAAGTAAAAGATCACATTGCAAGTTTTCCCTTGAAAACAAGTCATTATTCATCCAAGGAAGTACACTACCTTGATTCAAAGTTAGACATTAAAAAAATGTATACTCTTTTTAAGGAAAAATATTCTGATTGTTCTATAAAATATGACTACAGGTTTGGTAGACTGCAGATAGATAGGCTACATACAGTGAATGCGAGGAGCTTCACTCTTAATGAAACTGCTAAGAGAGTGGCAGAAACTCAACTAATTGTTCACAAAAGGAGGAGCAATTAATTTTATGCATCACTGAAGCAAATGAAAATTGTTCTGTTTTATTTAACGACGCTTGCAACTGCCGAGGTAATTTCAGCATCGCTGGTGCGCCGGAATTTTGTCCCACAGGAGTTCTTTTATATGCCAGTAAATTTACTGACATGAGCTTGTCGCATTTAAGCACACTTAAATGTCATCAACCTGGCCCGGGATTGAACCCGCACCCTCGGGCATAGAAGGCCAGCGCTATACCAACTGCGCCAACCAGACCGACGAAGCAAATGAAGGAATACTACAAAGATAAAGACATTGTTTTATGTTTGGCGATTGATTATATGCAGAATATATATCAGCCTCATTTCCATCCAGCAGGTGTTTTACTTAAAGCCGCTGACACAATGTATTTTCTATTTACAATGTTAAGTCTGGTGAGGCCTACTTTTTGTATATCATGAAGGCATTGCAAGGAAAGGGAGTAGTGATGTGTGTTCTTTCTTCCTCACACATGTGAGGGAAGAAGTGTCAAGCAACATCGATGAACTATACATTTACATTGATAAGGCAGCAAAGCAAAACAAAAATCATTCCATGATTTGCTTCTTGATGACACTTGTGCATACGGGTCGCTTTTCAAGAGTTGTGTACAGACTACCAATACATGGGTATTCATACCTGCCAAATGACTGTGATTTTGGTACTGTGAAGGGCAGCCCAAACAAAGTGGATAGACATTATACAGTCAGAGATGTGATAGAAATTATTGCAAGTGCAAGTCACAAATTTCGTGTTAGGCTTGTTAAAAGTGAAGACATCTTGGACTTCCAAACCTGTTGCTCCACTATATATAAGAAATCTCCTGTATCAGAAGAAAGCCAAGTTCATAGATTGAAGAATTCTAAGAAAGGAAAGAGAAGTCTTTGCAATATCAACTCCTACCACCAGTTCATCTGGACAAAGAAAGAAATGGATACGTAGAGGCATTACCTTACATTGGAGGATTACAAACCAAACACTTTCTATTTGCATTTGGAGCAGAAATAGCTTTGCCAAACCAAAAGACTTACACTGGTTGTCAACCAATTACAGAGGACAAAGTTCGTGACCTGAAATCGCTATTGCCCGACATTCCTGAAGACAAAAGCAAATTGTTCCGCACTCTCACATCTTCATGGTCAAAAAGCAAAGTAGGAGACAAGTGGAATAAACACAGAAGGGAAGGTGTAAACAAATAATGAAACACAGGCCTACATCTCATGTTTACTGCTTATTTTTGTAATAAATGTTTCATTGAAGAATGGAAAAATGTGTTTATTTAAGAAAGGCCCTTTGTCCAACCTTTTCAAAAAGCTGTATGCTTGACAATTTTGATGATAATAACTGAAAATTTCCTTAACAAGTTTCCTTTATTTTGTAGTATAACATATCATGTTTTCAGATTTTTTAAATATTTAGTATTTTCAATAAACAGTTTTTTTTAATTTCCCACAAAAATATAAGTGATTCAAGAAGTAGGCCTACCTATGTTATTTGACTGGTTGACTTTCAGTGGTAAATACTTAAGAACTAAGTCACTCCATCTTTCTGATTAGTTTCAGCTTAATTAATACCGTTTTTTTTTGTATCAGCAGCTACCATTACATTACATGCAGAGTCAGACTCCAAAGCAGCTATTCTATCAATAGTCTCTAAACCAGCAGCTCCGCGAATGATTCTCAGGGGATCCGTCCGCGAAAGTTTTGAAGATGACAAAAATTGCTAATTCCATCTAGTCTCTAGCGGGGAAAAAGGAAACTACTTCCATCAAACGAAAAATACTTTCTGAGAAAGTAGTTTGCGTTCTTCTTGCTACATGAAAGCGTTAATATTAGATTACTCGTCACTGGAACTATCTCGATCTTTCTTGCTTGCCAAGTATTCAATGATTCTCGAAATTTATTTTATTTTTTATATACTGGGCAGGCAGCGCTTGTTATTCGTGGTAAGTGGAATCTACAATCTATTGACTGTTACGTTACCTCAAAAAAATATATATACTGTATACCTGCATGTTAATTTGATAGATATGTTAGCTAAACTTTCGTTGAACCGGAACTGTGGCTTAAGACAGGCTCCCTAAGACCTAAGAGTCATTAGCCATCAACCAGTGCTCAGTCAAAGGGAGGTAACAACAGCTATAACCTTACTTTCAAAGAAGATAGTGCGAATTCCTGGGAATTGAGTTCGGAATATGTTGAACATGATCCTGTCTCAAGAGTTTATGATGCCTAGTATAGAGGTACTGAAAGTAACAACGAAAATATTGTGATTTATATTTAATGTACACATGTTAGGTCAATAATACCGTGTTGATTGATTTTATGAAATACATTAAAAGTGATATGTTACAGTTGTATGAACACTACTTGTTAGTGTTCATACAACTGTAACATATCACCTTTAATGTATTTCATTGTGATTTATATTTGGTCATGGGATTCACTGAGTTTGCTGATGAACGTTCACAGTGTGTGATATGCAAGCCTAGGGAGTTCAGCAGTTTAAAGACAGGTTAATAATACACAAAGTATGTATTGCTGGTTGTGTTTGTAAAGAAACTTCCTCCACCTAGTCCCGAAAGACTACCCATTCGACTTCATACTAATGATCGGTTGTCTGGTTGTTGATAGCTAGCATTCCAAGAGTACAGGCGAGTACAAGTCTACTGTGCACAATTACTATGCCGAAAGTTTCACTGAAAAAGAAGATAAATTGAAGAAACGTACGGAAGTAAGTACTTTTGTACAGATAATATTGATATGAAATGTAATGTGTGCCACACTGTAATAAGGGGCGAGAGTCCCAAATACATAGGAGAGCATATCAAAACTCAGAGACATGAAGCCATTTACAATTATTCAGATGTAATGAGAAGGAAGCAAGCGCGCCTTCTGTTTCAAATTCTGATAGACACAATGATTTTTTCCAGGATGTATGTGAAATGATGGTGAGTGCCAACATTCCTTTTAACAAGATGGAAAACCACCACTTCAAGAATTTTATAGAGAAGTATACAGGTAGAATTGCCCTATCTGAAACAACTTTACATAAAGGATATTTAATGTCATGTTACGAAAATGTTCTGCATAGCATTCGAGAAGAAATATCTGATAACAACATTTGGGTTTCTGTAGATGAAACCAGTGACAGCAAATGTTGTTGTTGGCATACTCAATCCACATAACACGGGGAAAAGGTTATTCCTGTACTATTTTGCAGCTCGCTTTGTCAAACGTAATGTAAGCCTTTTGTTTTACGCTAAAGTTTGGGTGAGGAATTATTTTTGTCGTAGTCTGTACTAAAACACCTGTCTACGTATCGAATACTCATTGTGTGTAACGAGCATCAGGATTCAATAAACCTCCTTTCATACTTAACCTGTAAGCATTGTTTACCTGCTGAAGTCCCGAGCTTTGGTGATATGCAACAAAGTTTTTCCCAATAGTTCTATGTTCCCTGCCAACCTTAGACGGCATTCCTCAATTCAAATGTTCACAAATAAAACTTCAGACTACTTCGAAAGAAAAAGTGACGAACTCCATGCAGTTCAGACAAAATTTTACCTCGTGTAAAAACAAACAACGAGAAAGCACTGAAACGTCATACTTGGTTAGTCATGACCAGACTCTTGGTGGTAAACCTCAACCTTGCTGAAACTCTTATCAAACCACTATTAGTGAAGGTAGTGAAGTGCATGGTGGACGAGAAAACTGCAAACTTGATTTCCAGTGTGTCCTTATCAAATAACACTGTGCATAATCGAATCCAGAATCTATGAAAAGACGTAAAAAATATCATGATTTCACGTATCAGTTAAACGAAATTTTCGTTACAACTTGACAAAATATCACGGTCTTTGCTGGATTAGCTATGTTAATGATGTTTGTGCGGTATGAATTTTCAGGTTCTTTCATGAAATATTTTGTTCTGCAGCCATTGCCATCCTCTACAAGCGGTACTGAAATTTTTTCTTCTTCATTGAAAAGTCGATACAGTGGGACAATTGCATTGAAGTGTGCACAGATGGCTCAAAGGTCACGGTAGGTCCTGTTGCTGACACTGTTACAAGGATCAAGAAAGTTTTAAAAACTGAACAAGTAGTCACTGTGTACTACACCGACATGCCTCACAATGAAAAAATGCCAGCGTTATTAAAGCAAAAATTATCAACTATGTTAAGGCACGACCTTCGCAGTGTAGGCTACTTAAAATCCTGTGTGAAGATATGGGTAGTATACACAAGTCACCGTTAGTAATATTACACACAGAAGTGCTATGGTTGTTGCGCGGTAAAGCGTTGTCCCGATTTATGAAATTCGAACAGAAGTTTCTTCACTTTTGAATTACCAGAACAGTTTGCTAGTAGATTATTTGAATGATCAGGAATGGTTGTACAAATTATGTTATTTGGCAGACATTTTTCAAAAATGAATTCAGCACATACATACAAGGTAAATGGAAGAATATATTCGATGCTGATGACGAAATTGTCGCACCGAAGAAAAAGATAGTGTTCTACATAGAAAGCGTCGACAATAAGGATCTTACGTTTCTCATTGACTTCAAACTTCATAGAAGAAAATAACATAACAATGAATGTCTCATTTATAGCAATAATGAAAGAACACCTTGACAATTTGCTTCAAAATATCAATTCATACTTTCCAAGGGACACCCAGGAATCGATTCTAGAGAAATATGAGTGGATTGCAGATCCATTTCCAGTGATATCAAAACCAGCAGCTCTCACTTCTTCAGATATGAGGTCCTTATAGACATGGTTTCGAACAGCCACTGTCAGATTTAAAAGCAAACCATTTCCCAAATTTTGGGCTAAGTTAGGGGAGGATCTTTTGATATTAAGTTCAAAAGCTAAATTTCTCTCACTGCCTTTTGGTACTGTGTACCTCAGTGCAACGACCCTTTCGAGGCACACGGCTACAAAAAACAAAATATCGAACTTGTTTGGACACAGAAGACGATATACGTCTTCAACTGACTTCTATGACACAGGACATTGACAAGTATAGCGATTTTAAAGGTGTTTAATGATACTTTAACCAGGGGCGGCCAGTACTTATGTGCTCATGTGCTACACATGTGCACATAATAGAAGTAAGAGAGAAAAATATGTTTTGTTTTAAAAACCTCAAAAATACTTCTTTAATTCAAATAGTTACCATATGTTTCCATTCTGTATTGTTAAAGCATTTGAATCGTCAGCCTTGACACGTTGTATCATTCACCCTCCACTGTAGAGCGAGATGTGCTAAGCACAGGAAAGATGTCGGCATGGAGAAATGCGCGTGCTTCAGTTACCCTTTTCACTCAAGGTCCGTGGACGGTCGGTCACTATCGCTCTCACAGGTTTCTTCATAACAGCGTTTAAAGGGAAAGTCAAGAGGGTTGTAAATCTGTGACGTCACCACAGGAACACTATACTCATTGCCAACCCTCAGCTTGCATTTTCTACGATAACCAAGTGATTTAAAGATCTATATTTATATATTTGTTTGGGTCACATACACACTGGAGGAGTCGACCTGGTTGGCGAGTTGGTATAGCGCTGGCCTTCTATGCCCAAGGTTGCGGGTTCGATCCCGGGCCAGGTCAATGGCATTTAAGTGTGCTTAAATGCGACAGGCTCATGCCAGTACATTTACTGGCATGTAAAAGAACTTCTGCGGGACAAAATTCCGGCACATCCGGCGACGCTGATATAACCTCTGCAGTTGCGAGTGTCGTTAAATAAAACATAACATTTAACACACTGGAGGAGTAAAGACTTAGGCCTATATTACACTATCAAATTTCTGTGTCACAGAATATGATAAAATCTTTGATCAAACATATATGATCAAATGTAAGATTTTGACTATATTACACTGTGTCAAAACTTTGATCATATCTTTCATCACAGTTCTAATAATGGATCCACAACAGTTCCATGCTAGTTGTAACTTTAAATGCAGTAATGGTTATTGCATTAATACTAAAGAAGAACTCAAAGAAAAAATGTATTTCGTCGGCTTAGAGTGTAAACCTGCTAACCAACAAAAAGAAAATTTTAAAGGGGAAACAAAAAAAAACTGAGTAAAAATTAACTCTGAAACTTTAGGACCAAACCCTAAGTACAGGTGGTGAAGTTTCAGAGTTAATTTATATTCAGTTTTTTGTTTCCCCTATAAAATTTTCTTTTTGTTAGTTAGCAGGTTTACACTCTAAGCCGACGATTTGGGTTAGAGATTGGAGTAGGGAGAAAAGATACAAAAGGAATCCATCAAACTCCACTGAGAGAACTTCAGTATGAAGATGTGAATTCTTATATAGCCTATACTAGGTATTTAATAATGGATGATGACTCATAATGTGATATTAAAAGTTTTATGGTTTTCACAGACCATGTGTTCTTAATGTCCGCCATTTTCTTTCTTCTCAGTCACAGATTTTATCAAAGATATGATGATGACCATAACTTTTATTATAGAACTATGTCACAGCTAGATGTGATCAAAGATGCTATATTACACTGTAAAATATTTTATCATATATAATTTATAAAACTTCTGTGACACAGAAATGTGATAGTGTAATATAGGCCTTAGAGGTACTAGAACTCCCACTTCAATATCCCATCTTTTTTTTTTTTTTTTTAATTCAATGATCGTTTACTTTCCAAAGTCTTATAACAATATAAAAACTATTATGAATGCTTCATTGTAGCTATTTACTTTTGTATCTCTAACCTTTGTAGAATATTTCAGTCCAATTTTAAAGAAAGTTATTAACGAATACGCATTGCACAATAAGTATATTTAGTTTATTTTACACGTCAATTTCTGTTTTCGAGCCTCAAAATATTAATTATATTAAAATAGTATTGAATAAATAAAAACTACACTGGAGAACGACAGAATTTAAATTACGCATGCAAAATGTATTAAATTTCCCTTAATAACACTGGAGTAGGTGTGCACTAAAACTAATTAATAATTAATTTTATATACAGAATTGTTAAATGAATATTTTGTAAATTAACCTACACTCCTTAGTGAAGTGGTTGAGGAGGGATTTCAATAGCAGTGGAGAGTGAAAGTCTCCCAATTGTGACACTGATTTTACAAATAGAACAGTTTATTTTAAGAATGTTTCACAAAATTTAAACTGACTCGCCTAGTCTTGTGAAGGACACGACAAGCAGCAACCATTGTTTCTGCTTCATACAGTCTCTTCTTTTGATGTCCTGTTTCCTTCTAGGTCTATTTAGGTAACGAATTCTAAAAAATGTCTGTGCTCTACTAAATAACTTCAATAATTCCAGATCTTCATTTGGAAACATTTTCCTCAAAAATCTAAATAAACGGCCAATTACATTCTTTTTTCTGTTGAGTGATTTTTTATGAAAATTTATAAATACAACTTCACACTCTTCAATTGTTGCCATCCACTGAGAAGAGGGATAAACCAATCCACCACGTGAAACGACCTCTATCCATCCTGGAGATTGTTGACTGGAATTAGCATCCGAAACAGCACTTTTGTTATTACATTTTCTAGTAATATAACCAGCAACATATCTGAGTGCTTCCATTTCTTCCCTTTTCATTAGCTCTGTTGTGTCAATTCTATCATCAATATCCATCTCTAATGAGTTTATTTCCTCAGGGATTTCATTCACGCTTTCATGAGAAATGTCTACGAGATCCTGGAAAACTTGCTTTGTTATTATTACTCCACCCGAATCTTCTACAGGGGCACTTGCAGCGTGGGGCAGGCGACATCCTAATGTTAATAGGCGAAGCGATTTTTTACTTCGACGGGTAGAAGTTTATTATAAAAATATCCCATCCCACGAATTTGGGAAAACAGGTTTTCCAGGGCATCTTGATTGAGTTTCCTGGTCATTATATAATCAATTCCTTTTTCTTTTAAATCGCTATACAACCCTTTCAAGCTCTTAATAGAGGTAAGGAATCCATTCTGAAAAGGTAGAAGAGTATTTTTGCTTTTGACTCTCAGTTCTTTTACAGTTTCCTCAATTCTATCTAATAGGGCCTATCTCTACTTGTTCCTTGTGGTTAATCCCGAAGGCACATTTCAGTTTATTGTGTGTAGGATCTTTCGGAATTCCCGAGTTCATTACATCTGTGAAGTCATTTATGAGTTGAAAAAATTCATGAACTCCTTCACTTTCGGGTACTGTACCAAATGTTTAATCATAGCAACAGTGTGATGCGAAAAAAGTTCCATGGCTGGTGGAACTTTTTGCCTATCATTCTCTTGCACAGTAATGTGACCCCAATGTAATTTCGGGAATAGTTGCAATTTTGAAGAATCGGATTTAATAAACCGTTCAATTACATTTTTTCTATAATAATTGTGTCATTCAATTGAAACTCACTGTCAATAAAATGGTTTCTTAATAACTTAATCTGGTGGGGCAAATCTGCAAAAACCCAAATATTCTCGTCGGGAGCAGGGTTTGAAAAGCAGGTTTGATTTATATTTATTTGTAACTCATTCCACAGTCTTCTATTGCCGCCACTCGGATCAGAAACAATTGAAGCCATGACTTTCATAAGTGTACAAGTCCAGTCAAGTAAGTTTTGAGAAAATCAATAAAAACTTCGTAACTTTTGAAAATGATGTGCCAATATGTTGATTTTTATAGTACACAAATTCTGGCTCATTATATTTGTTATAATTATTCAGAAATTAATTTACTATTTGTAGTTTGTTATAATTTTATTAATGAATTTGTTGGACTTGTGCTGTTATGAAACTCATTAGTCTATGTCAAGAGATTGGAATGATTACAGTATCGAATGGGTAGAGGAATCAACTCTTTTAAGGTGCAAGGAAAAGTGTTAATATTTGATACTATCAATATGTGTAGGCCTATATTCAGCTACTTTTTATTTGCAATGTAATATGAAAAACAGACATTACTCTCATTTAGATATCTTAATCTGAATCCCACACCTCACTTTCTGATTCGTAAGCATTAGGAATCTGCTCTTTGCCATATTTATCACACAGTGTTTGAAAACAAGATTGTTTTTCAGGAAGAACAGAAGCAAGATATTTAGAAATGTCCCTGGCTTTTGCAGATTACAGAGGAATTTCTTTATCGTATACTTTCTTCAGTATGGTTTCAGCAAACTTTGTGTTTCCTTTCATTAAGAATGTCTCTGTCATTAAACCACTAGAGTTCTTGCTCACAGTAATGAAGTTCGATCTGTATTAAATAATCCTGTAAGTAGTCACCTTCCACTCCTCTTGCTTTTTAGCCACTTTAATAGGTTCCTTCATCTTGCTGAACACAATCTTATAATCCTTGATCATGGGCTGTTAAACATCACATACTTCAATATTTTTAGATGGGTTCTTTATTATGCTTATCCAGTCCTCAGCATGTATATGACATGCAATATAAGAATGACCTTTAGTGAGGTAAACATGAGAATGTAGCCTAGTCAATTTTACCCTGTTCAGTCAAATGACTAAGGTATTTGATTAATGTGTTATTTCTGTTCTATAATGTACAAGCATTAGTGAATATATACAGATTTCTCACATTAATGTCCATGTTGTCAATGTAATGACGTAGAAAAGATGTCACTTCATTTAGGCCCTTTTTCCCGATCAACTATGTGTAGGGGTAAATGCTACACTCACCAGTTGAGAATGTATGTATCCCAAAAATATACAGCCAGAGCTGCCTCCCATAAAACATTTATGTTATTGGAATATGGGGATACGGAATGTTTTGCATATAATAAAAAGCTATTGCTTCTGAGAGGCCATGTTCACTTCCTCCTTCCTTCACTAAAAACTCTAACCTATTTCTACGTCTTATGCGGAACAGATACAGATATCACACCAGCTAAGTATGTATCTTGGATGTCTTTTGTGGACATAGCGTTGAATTTCCTGAGAACCTCTCTCTTAAATGCGTCGGAAAAGGATGCCATGGATTTCCGTCTGCGCCTGTAAAGAACCATTAAAGTATGTTGCACGCTTTTGAAACATTACAGATTTATTTATTTTTTATAACTATAACCTATTTCAGTTATACGATCACCTATAATTTAATTAACGAATATAACAATAATACAAATAACTGACTTACTTGCAGCCTGAGCCTGTCACTCTTTTCGGCATTTCATTTCCTACAGAATTTAACACACGTTCGCCGCATGTGAATTTTTGTTTGTGAACGTTTCTCTTCCACTCAATTGGTCGTGATTTCTTCCTGGGCACAGGCACATCGTGTCTGACATTTCATTCATTTCTGAATTATAATTTTATTGAAGATGACCCATAATTTTTAGCTTTTAAACTCAAAATCAATCTTAAAGGCACGCAAAACACTGATCAGCTGCTGACTGCTAACAACGGCACTTGGCATGGCGCGGGGAAAACATGTGCTGTTATGATGCGCAGTCACGCAGAGCGCACGATGCTTGTCTGATTTCCATAACAACACAAGTTCCTGGACTTGTGTTGGTATGAAACTCACCAGTGAAAAGCCTCGAAATTTGTGTTGTTTTGAATGTCATACGATAGAGCTCAGTGAGACGAATGCAACGATATATCGTCGGTTTCTTGGTAAAAGTGACCAAGTCACATTCCAAGGCTTCCAAGCATTATGAAAATATAAGACATAATTTTATACTAAAAACTAAAAATATAGCACATTTACCTTTAAAATAACTTATTACTAACATCTAATGAAGTACAGTTATCTTTGAATGGATCATTAAATCTTTAAATGCCTTTTCCCAACAATATTGCATTTTGGACTTGGTCACTTTTACCAAGAAATCGACGATTATAACTCATATAGTGCCAAAAAGTGGACTTGTGCACTTATGAAAGTCATGGCTTCAATTGCAACTACTCTGAAACCTGCCACTTCAATTTCTGTTATAATTTCGAACAGTAGCTCTCTGTTCATTGTTTTATCGAAATCATAATAGATGGGCTGCTTCCACTCACCTGTCAGTCCTCGGATCATCACGATTTGAGCATTTCTGTGAGGGCCCAATATCGAATCGTTCCCGTGATCGTAACAAATTACACCATTGACATTCATCTCATCAAATAGTAACACTGATAACTTATCCATTTCGCTCAAAGACAGCCCCTGCTCTTTTAAAATCTTCAGTACCGGTGAAGTATACCAGGAGAAAAAGGGCATTTTTTTTTTTGTCCGACGCTGCAGGGTAGCAACGCTTGGTAGAGGAATTCCCACCTGTGATCTCAAATGATTGTACAGTTTATCACTAATTGCTCGCTGAGCTAATGCCGGAATTATGTGTTGTTCTTCCCATCTTTGCTTTCTTTTCCCGCTAATAAGCATTTTCATTTGCCCTGCAGTGAACACTTTAGCTAATAAATGTTTTACTTTTCCATTTACTAAGCGATTTAAACACTATCTTTGTCGTTGTGAATTTTGGTTGACCCTAAAATGCTTGCGTTTTATATTTTATTTGTAATGCTTTTAATTTCGACTCTAACTTCTCAATGTCTAATTTAAGTTTTTCATTTTCTATACGTAGTTCATCTTCTTTTTTGAGTTCCAGCCCCTCATTTTCCAATGAACAGACGAAAGATAACACACCCAATGGATCGTCCTGCCGCATTGTTGTTTTTGCATCTAATGGTTCACTTACGTCAGACAAAAGTTTTTTTGTGCAAGTTCTCTCTTCTACACGTTTACTTCTAGCGCTGTTTATCTCACTGTTTTTCACATAGCACATTGGTAAATTCGGTAAATTCAGCGATGGTTGGGCGTTTAATTTCAATTTTTTCTTTGCTGGTAGCCTATGTTCAAAAGCTCGGCTTTCAAATTACGCTCATAGGAATCAGATGTGAAATGTTCGGAACAAATACGCGCAGTTTCAAGATTAAATTCACCTTTTCGATAACAATTACTACAAAACTTTCGGAGCTTTGGATCAGAGGGAAACGTGTGATAAATAGCACTCGAGCCTTTAGTTTCTGACACTTGCTCACCGCACAATTTGGCATTTTTCATGCTATAATAGTAACAATATAGGCCTATTATAAACAGCACACTATGAAGGTCTATACAAAATCACAAACACACCCTGCGTTTTCTAAATTCCAGTAACTACTAATAAAGACAGCGCAAGCCGAGGGGTTGACAGCGAAGCGTCTCCCCATGATGACGTCACAGATTTACAACGCCTTCACTTTCTCTTTAAAGGCTGTTACGAAGGGACCTGTGAGAGCGAGAGCGACCGACAGTCCACGGACCTTGCTTTTCACTTCCCCGCAAGCACCGAAAACCTCGTCAAACCGCTGTCCCTTCTATGCTCACCAACAGAATAGTCAACTTACGTATTTAGTACCTAAAACTTCATTTATTAAAAATGTATTTAAATATAGCCTAAAACATTTATTTTTTCTATTAGAAACATAGTTTTTACCCATCACTTTCAATTCTTTTAGTTCATAAAATTAGACATATATTATAATCTGCATTCAGCATTGCTGGCGCTGGCACGTAGCTGCCAGCTCGGGACCCAGTATGTGCATTGTATATGCCCCATCACGCGACTTACAATTGAGTACCTCAGTGGAAAAACGGCAGATCCCAACCCGCCGTCAAAATGCATGTTTCACTAGAATTGTACACTGCTATGATCTAGTAACATGTTGAGAAACGAGTTGTTGTGTTGGGATATGTCGTTTGGCTGTAATCTGTATTCTTTGCTTCTGCAAAACTGCTTGCCGCGCTCTAGCCTAGTGGAAGATCGGCATATCCCAACCAGTCTCAGAATGGCATCCGTAACGAGTGGAGTGGCTAAGTTGTTGCTGCTGTGAAAGCTAGAAAACGATCACGAACTTCCCAGGATTGGGTGAAGAATAAACGAAAAATATGTAGAAATAGAGGGGAGGAATATATAAATTCAACGCACAAGCACGTGTTAAAAAGTGTAGGGTGAATTTGGTCTCGTGTTGTCGAATCCCCTAGTCGGTATGCCAATACACTTACAGTAGCCTTACCACCAAACAAAAAGGCACGCTCTTTATGGAGTTCTATGATATGGGGGACTACAACACACTGAACACCTAGCTTTTTGGCCTTATTGAAAAATGTATGAAGAAGAGGGCTTATAAAAATACAGAGTGAATTCAGACTATTCGCAAAGAAACTGGACTTACAAGTACTGTGATCCTATTAACAATCGGCGAGTTTCTGTGTGCCAGAAAGCCCTGTTGTCAATATTTTATGTGACAGTACGGAGACTGCGAACACTACGAGGTACGCCTATTATTATTATTATTATTATTATTATTATTATTATTATTATTATTATTATTATCATCGTCATCATTGTTATCAAGTATTATTATTATTTAGTATTATTATTATTATTATTATTATTATTCCTTATACTGCTTGTTTGAGGAATAAGACAATTAAGAAGACTGCTAGATGGGGCCGAAACAGGTCTACAGAGGCCCAATTCGTGAAGGATGATGATTATTATTATTATTATTATTATTATTATTATTATCATCATCATCATTGTTATCAAGTATTATTATTATTTAGTATTATTATTATTATTATTATTATTATTATTATTATTATTCCTTATACTGCTTGTTTGAGGAATAAGACCGTTAAGAAGACTGCTAGATGGGGCCGAAACAGGTCTACAGAGGCCTAATTCGTGAAGGATGATTATTATTATTATTATTATTATTATACGTGTTTCCTGTGTGAGTTTTACGCGGTTTCCCCGTTCTAGGTGAAAACACATATGACACCAACGTCTCCAAAGACGGCATGTCTCGCACCTTCGCAAGATCAGCGAGTTAGGCATAGGAGTCGGCCACACAAAATCAAAGATGAGGACAAAGAAGAGATCAGGAAACACATCGGTCATTTCCAAAGTTCCAATCACATTACAGCAGATCAAGAACCCCAAATAAGACGTACATCTCAAGTGTCCACTCTTTTCAGGAAATGTTTAATTTGTATGAACGCCATTGTATAAAGATGAACCTGAGATTATTGGACTCAGTTATACGTATGGCCATCAAGATGAGTGGATGAAATAAACACAAAAAGAAGGGGTCGACAAGCAAGCACAGTGATCACTTTGAACCTCAGGTACCCAAGTGGCCACTGCATCAAGCTGTCCAAGTATAATGACCTAATGAAACTCTTACCACTAATTCCTCCTGTTTATCATGACTTTTACAGAAATTTTAAGACTGTAAATGACACAAGTACGGGCGAAAACATCGAATTTATTGATGATGAGACAGTCATATATATGCCTGTAATGCTATCTTCAATTTTTAATAGATACTGATACACTATGTTTATATCTATGGCACTACCGATTTGCAGTCGTATTTGTACATCTGTCTTCTTTCCTATAAACCAGGTTTGATATATGTATGTACTATTTAGAAACGTTTCAGGACTTTATGATTAAATAAACAGAAAGTTTGGCCATGGATTTACGTAGATATCGTGATTCTTTCTATAATCAATTAGTGCTGCCCAAGCCGTGCTTGGGTTGCTTGGGTGGACTGCACCAGTGGCGTAGCGTCAATGTAAGCTAAAAAGCTCAGCTTCCCCAGTTAATAACTCCATAATAAACTGCCGTTTATGAACAAAATTATTTATTAATTTTAATACAATTTATATGTACGTCTTAAATGTTGTGATGCGGCAGCTCAGGATGATTTGTGATGCAGCAGTAAACATGAAGCCTGCACACACCAGCTTACAATCCCCTCCACAGACTCGTTTCTTTCACACATTCTTCTGTTAACCCACCCCGCAGATTTTCCATCCCTTTCTAACTAAACTACCCTGGTCGCAAGGCTCGCAAGAAGCTAGCTTTAGCATTGGATAGAATTAGCTTCCGAGTTATCCCTTTCGTGAGTTGTGTTCAGTTGAAGTGTTAGTGTGCACTGTGGCTGATATAATAATTATGAATGAAATAACAGTTCCTCACACTAATTTATGTAGTCAAAAATAATATTCTGATAAAGATTTTAACGTTGATTTTTTTACTTGATTATTTAACGACGCTGTATCAACTACGAGGTTATTTAGCGTCGATGGGATTAGTGATAGCAAGACGGTATTTGGCGAGATGAGGCCGAGGATTCGCCATAGATTACTTGACATTTGCCTTACGTTTGGGAAAAACCTCGGAAGAAACCCAACTAGGTAATCAGCCCAAGCGGGAATCGAAGCAGCGCCTGAACGCAACTCCGGATCGGCAGGCAAGCGCCTTAACCGACAGAGCTACGCCGGTGGCTTTTAACGTTGATTGATGTAATTATACTAACACTGTATCTATTGACAGTTAATATTGTGGTTTCTCTAAATATGAGCTAATGTTAAATTATACATATACGTGTCTATTTGTTAGAGATATGTGTAAACCATGGAATCATATTTTACTACCATTTGAGGTGATGCCTTATTGGTGTTACTTATGAGGTTCCAACAATCTTTGGACTGCTGACTTGACATCGACTACTGTTTATTTTAAGACTATATTTTTGCAATATGTTTCCTCATACATGAAAGACAAGTTGAGTTAGCTTCCCCTGCTCAAAATTCATGCTACGCCACTGGACTGCACGACTATTTAATATACATAAGCCTATACATGGTTTTTGTTATAAAATTAGAAGTCAACCTAACACTGCTTCACGCACCTTTTACGTCACGAGCCGCCACTGCGTGACAAGTGTAGTGACTGCACGGAATGAGTATATTATGGATGAGAATGTTGCTAAGAAACAACGACCTGCAAATTTCCCGCAAAAAGTGAAACTGTTAGGTATAATTCTGTTAAAATATGTAAACATTATTGGAAATAAAAAGGCCTAGTGTGTTACTCCAAAATCTAAAGAAAAGACGTGGGAAAAAATTGTAACTGAATTCGATATGAGGAATGTAATTGAAACCTTTATAACCTCCCACACCACGCACGGGAATTGTCTGATTTTCTTTATGTTATTTCGTGACCAAATGAAAGTGAGGTCCCACGCCATGGCGTCGCGGTCTAAGGCATCCTGCCTAGGACTCATGTTACGGAATGTGCGCTGGTTCGAGTCCTCATGGGGGAAGAAATTTTCTCATGAAATTTCGGCCAGTGTATGGGACCGGTGCCCACCCAGCATCGTGATGCACTTGGGGAGCTACGATAGGTAGCGAAATCCGGTTGCGAATGCCAGCTATAACGGCTGGGGGGATCATCGTGCTAACCACACGATACCTCCATTCTGGTTGGATGATCGTCCACCTCTGCTTCGACATGTGGGCGTGAGGCCAGCAGCCGGCTGGTCGGTCTAGGCCCTTCACGGGCTGTAGCGCCACGGATTATTATTAAATGAAAGTGAGAGATAGAATAACTTTACAAATATACATGCGGCACATATCAAGTATTAATTATTTCTTAAACTACAAATTTCTTATTACTTACACATATTTTTTATAAACTCGAAAGCCATTAAATTTTTTCAACAATTTCATGTGTATTTATTTTTAAATGATAAATAAAATATACGTTTGAATTTCGGATGTAGGCTAACATTCCTCATTACTGATATCTATAACCTCATTTCTACTATATAATAAACTCCACAACCGTTAACTATTAATAACTATCGTTCAAAATAGACTTAATTTGAATAATTTCGAGGGAAAAATTGTTCCGGGGCCGGGTATCGAACCCGGGACCTTTGGTTTAACGTACCAACGCTCTACCAACTGAGCTACCCGGGAACTCTACCCGACACCGATCCAATTCCTCCCTCTATATCCACATACCTCAAAGTGGGCTGACAACTGTCAAGCAACCAACTTCGAGTGCACACTAACTCCGTGTGACTTACATTGTGGTTTTCTGTTAACGAACAGTGACGTGTATTATGCAAATCAAGATTTCAGGTATAACTCCCTGTAAAGTTGATTTGAATAATTTCGAGGGAAAAATTGTTCCGGGGCCGGTTATCGAACCCGGGACCTTTGGTTTAACGTACCAACGCTCTGCCAACTGAGCTACCCGGGAACTCTACCCGACACCGATCCAATTCCTCCCTCTATATCCACATACCTCAAATTGGGCTGACAACCGTCAAGCAACCAACTTCGAGTGCACACTAACTCCGTGTGACTTACATTGTGGTTTTCTGTGTGATTTGGTGTGTAGTAACAAATTTTCTGCAATACAACAGAGTGTCATGTTTAAGAGAAGCAATAGTTTGCAAGCAGATAGTTTACCGAAAATGACCTCCTCAGTACCTATAAAATACGCGGTCAAAACATCAGTACGAAAGTAAGAAAAGATATTTATTTTGTACTAGTTAGCAAAATCACTCTCCTATTGCTGAAAACATTCTCCATCGGATTGAGGGTGAATGACATAATTCATTATTTCGAATATCAAATATCTTGGGGCAACAGTAACATATAAATGACACTCGGGAGGAAATTAAATGCAGAGTAAATATGGGAAATGCCTGATATTATTCGGTTCAGAAGCTTTTGTCATCTAGTCTCCTGTCAAAAATTCTGAAAGTTAGAATTTATAAAACAGTCATATTACCGGTTGTTCTGTATGGTTGTGAGACTTGGACTCTCACTTTGGGAGAGGAATAGCGATTAAGGGTGTTTGAGAATAAGGTTCTTAGGAAAATATTTGGGGCTAAGAGGGATGAAGTTACAGGAGAATGGAGAAATTTACACAACGCAGAACTGCACGCATTGTATTCTTCACCTGACATAATTAGGAACATTAAATCCAGACGTTTGAGATGGGCAGGGCATGTAGCACGTATGGGCGAATCCAGAAATGCATACAGAGTGTTAGTTGGGAGACCGGAGAGGAAAAGACCTTTGGGGAGGCCGAGATGGAGGTGAGAGGATAATATTAAAATGGATTTGAGAGAGGTGGGATATGATGGTAGAGACTGGATTAATCTTGCTCAGGATAGGGACCAATGGCGGGCTTATGTGAGAGAGGCAATGAACTTGCGGGTTCGTTAAAAGCCATTTGTAAGTAAGTAAGTTGAGAATTCTCTTCTAATTACGTATTAACTTCTTTTAATTATAAAATATGAATGTTATAATTTTTCTTTCAATATCTCTTAGTGTCTACTACATCACAAGTAAATTAAGACAAAGACACGATCACTCGGGGTCGCCTAAAGAGATTTCAATGGAAATGATTCAACTTTAGGCGTGGAGGAATGTTCATAACATAGTACTAGTTCCTTACAATTTCACTCGAAGTAATCGCATCCAGAGTAAAGTTGAGTACTGTACAACTTACTAACGTACTAAGGTTATGGTTACAAACCACTAAACGATTTCATTGTTTTTATCAAGATTAAAATAAAAGTCGTTTTGTTCAGCAAAACAAAATTAACAGCTAGTGCAATCACGAAATAGCTACTTGTAAAATTATGCAAATAGTAGTAGTAGTAATAATAATAACAATAATAATAATAATGATAATAATAATGAAATCGTACAATTTCTGACACAAAAATGAAAACGTTCTTGTATGGAATGCGGGAAACTAATTGCTTACGTCCTTATTTAGATGCACCATAAAATATATTAAGTATATCGTCGTTGTTCCTACAATAACTCCTATGAACTGATGAACTGACAAAACGTGCTGCAGTTTCGAACTGCAATTAGAGCTATAATCTGTGCCCCGTTATTCATATGTGAAAAGGAAAATAAATGAGCACATAATGAATAAGTGAAACAATCAGTGGCTATGCACTACAAAGGATTAAGTTACAAGAGAAATCTTTTTTCCTAGCGTCGACACCCACTTAAATAGCAACAAAATTATACCGGATTTTATATTAACGCAATTTTTATCGGGTCATGACACATCTAAAAGTGCAGTCGAAGCGAGCACTTGAGTTATAAGCAGCATTAAAAGTAGGTCAGTATTGTGAAGAAAGTATGGGTGACGAACTAACTTCATACAGATCACGTATAGGTAGATATAATGCAGTGAAGATCCAAAGAAGTAGGGGAGTTAGACCTAAAATGACATACTTGAGTAAAATGACATTACTATGCGTTTTGTGAAAACATTGTAAGATGAGTTTGAATTTACAGCTCTATAGTGCACAGAAGCTGGAAACAGTGATTACATCCAAGTTTTAGCAAACGAAGGTGCTTTTTGGTGAAGCAGGTGCAACTAAAGAAAAAAGTGCAAGATGATATAATATTTTTGAGGTGTGTTATGTATTTTTTGACCTTTTAAGATTCAGATATTAGTGATATAAATTTTATGCCTGAAAACAGAAATATTTCCCTCTATAAAAGCATTATAACATCCAAATTCATAAAGAGGTTAGGTCATACTAACACTACTTCTTATTCTTCTTCATTCCGGGTAAAATGACATACCACTACTTGACTAAAATGACATACTATGTCATTGTACCCAAGTACATTTTTCTGACTGGAAATGAGAAGCCATATGTTATGGGCGTTAGCGAATTGCAAAATTGGTGTCAAATTTGTTTACAATGGCTGATTAGTGATTACGTCTGTGAAATTATGTAATATATATTGGCATCTCTCTCATTGATTGATTATTTTTTAAAATAGGTGAGATGAGGATTTCTTTAAAATAAATAAATCCCTAAATTTTCTAAAATAAATATATTTTCAATATTTATATATATTGAGTTTTGTTACTGCGATTTATCCTGTGATGAATGAGCTAGGCTTGGCGAGTGTGAAGTTTACTTGCAACTGCTTCACCAAAAAGCGCTTTTGTGAAAACACTGTAAGATGAGTTTGAATTTACAGCTCTAAAGTGCACAGAAGTTGGCAACAGTGATTACATGTCATGTTAGCCTTCCCTCCTCACTGCACCCACCGACTCCAGCCACTGGATGTCTCTTTCTTTGGGCCTTTGAAAACATATGATCAGGCCGTTACAAAGTAGCTGAAGAACCATCCTGGAAGGGTGATCACGCAATCTCAAATTGCGGACTTATTTTCTGCAGTCTATGGAAAAGCTGCAACCATCAGCAATGCATTGAGTGCATTTTCTTCAACAGGAATTTGTCCACTCAATTTGGACATATTTCCTGATCACTTAGTTAGTCCTGCAGTGCCCACAGACAGACCAGAAGATGAACAGTTAATAATACTTCAACAACAACAAATTAAAATGGACCTCTGAAGCATGCAGTTCCTACAGACGGACCAAAAGTTGCAACAGAGAAGAGCAGTTCAACAACAAGAAATGCAAAAGAACATATGATAGAGCCATCACTACCAACTGCACCAGCAGCGGAAGCGTCACAAACGAGGTCTCATGTGACACCGCAAGAGATCTCCCCGATTCCCTCTGGGACTAGATCTGTGGTGAGAAGAAAGAGAACACATGAAGGGTCCCAAATCGAGCAACTCTTTTATTAACAAATTAAAATTAAAGGAAGCTGAAAGAAGAGCTGTAGAAGAAAGGCGTTCAGCAAACAGAGGAAAAACACAGCTTCAGTTTGATCTAAGCAACGGGGACCAAGATGAAGAGAGTGACTTCGATGGTGATGATGAGGACGATGCACCTTGTCTCTACTGTAATGACCTTTACAGCCGATATAAACCAAGAGTAACATGGCTACAGTGCAAGAAATGTTTCTCATGGGCACATAATGAATGTGCAGGTGTATCTAAGAGAATCACATTTTTTGTGAACTTTGTAAAAATTAACTTAAGTGTGTCATTTTATCCTAGTAACTTGGGTAAAATGACATAGTTTGTCTATTTTCAAACGTACCTTTCAGTTTAAAATTTTCAGTATTTTCCCCTTTCTGTTGATCTTAATATATGTATTAATGTTGTAGTATCAGTTATATATAATTGACCAAAACAAATTGGTAAGAATACATATTTTTTTCAAGATTTCCTTAAGTTATGTCATTTTAGGCCTAGTTCCCCTACAAAAAATGGAAAGGAGGCAGTATCCGACAGAAACATCACATTTATGACAGCAGAGGTTATATCAATACTATTAATAATTGGAAATGTGGAGCTAAACCCGGGACCTGGCAATAGAGAAGAAACAGACTATAATGACAAGATGTTCCAAAGCGAATGGATTAACTACGTGAAGGAAGCAAGGGAAGACAGACAAAAGGCAAGTGTTCTTCTAAATAAAGTTTCTAATGACATAGAGGAATTAGTAAATAGATACAAGAATGTGGAAAATAAGATAAAAGAGGTTATCCAGGAGCAGGCTACGCTAAAGTCAATGATTAGAAAATGGGAAAGTGATAGTAGACTCAATAACATTGTAATCTACGAGGCTGAAGAGGACACTAAAGAAACAGGAATCGATACGTGTTTACTAGTGCTACAATTATTAACTAAATATTTCAAACTAAACGTGGATATAAATGCAATAAACAACGCATATAGAGTCGGGAAGGGAAAGAATAGACCAATACTAGTTAAATTCAACTGTTATTTCATTAAAGAGCATATCACTGCAAATAGGAGACAACTTATAGGCACAAATATCTGCATAGAAAATGATTTCGCAAAAGACATAACAGAGAAAAGAAAAAAAATTAATTCCACTGCTAAATGGAGCTCGAAGCAAAGGATTTAGAGCAAACTTAATTAAAGACAAAATCAAGATCAACGGAAAGATCATCGGCTCAGATATCTTGAATAATTATAACATTGAGGACATACTTAGTAGCTGCAGCAGAAACAATAATAAACATAGTGATACAAATAGAAATAGAGCAACATCTCCACATCAGGGAAACAGAAGAAGTAGTATAACATGTAACAGAAAAGACAGAAGCTTAGAGAGTACAAATCGGAATGGCAGCGGAGCAAGAAAGCATGAGCAATCCGATAAGATAAATGTTAAAAATGGTGAATTTATAAGTGTGAACGCTATACTAGACTACCTTAGAAAAACTGAGAACGATTCTTTCACAAATCCCTCAAGAAGAAACAAGAGTGAAGAAAGAATACCATGCAGGGAAGAAGATGCGGGAACCAGAGAAGAGGCAGCTGGCGGGGCGGTAACACAGACTGAGAGGCGATCGAGTGAAAGTGCTAACTCCCAAGAAAAATAATAAATAATTTAATTATAATGGTAAAAAACCCTTTCAAGCCAAATATATCAACTAGGGAAGCATCTGTGGTTCTTCCAAAAAGTGCAGTGAAAGTGAAAATCGTGTTCAAATAGTGCAACAGTCCTTGGGTAGTTCGAGGAGCGCTAGTGACACACCGTCAACACTGATGAGGTTGGTGGATTCTACCGACGAAGATGAACTTGAGGACGATCACTTAACTAGAGGTAAAAGACCATATAGAAACACTAGAGCAATCAAATACAAATAATGATAGAAGTACTGAACAAAACTATTTACTAAGAGGTAGGCAACAACAAAAACTTAACTTTCCTATAATTAGAAAATCCAAAAAAAAATTAATCTGAACAAGAAAGATTTATTTAGTAGTACAATTCTTCGTTTATAAAGACAACATCAAATTAATTCGTATATTTCAAGATTTTAAATTTCAATAAGATTAACATAAAATAAATTTAATAAAAAGTAGAATAGTATTAAACGAAAATGTGAGCATGGAAAAGAATGTCATAACTGTAATTGATATTTGATTTACGTAATTAATATGTCAAGTATCTTTACATGTATGATGCAAGATGTATAAATAAGCAAATAACTTGCTGTCAAGCATGTAGCAGGAATTTAGACTGACCTACTGTACGCACTGAAAAATACCAATTCAGCTATTGCAGTGTGCTGGCTATATGTCAACAACTGCTAACCTGGATGCAGTGTGATGACATGGAAGAATTAGTTAATAGGCGTAAGTGAACATATAATTAAACATAAATATGGAAGTTATAGAATAAATTTAGATGTTTAAAGTAAAAAAGAAAGAAAAAAATGAAGAAAAAATGAATTTAAAAATGTTCATGGTAGAGAATTGTGAAAAGGAGCAGATAAATAAGTTTTAAAGTTTTAATAGTTATCACGATTGGTTTAAACATGCACTAAAACTAAACGTAAGTGCAAGTTTGAACAAATAATTACTGAGATTTGCGATAAATTAATTTGTTTAGGAAATTGTATATTTATTATGTATTACTTTTGTATATAGATCATTTTTTAAATTATTAAGTTTGTACTTTTGTGAGCTAATATCAATAAATCTATCACTATCGGGTCATGGGAAATTTGGGTTTTATCTAGAACGATTTAAATTAAAATAAGGACAATGGCTATTTATGTATCTGTGAGGAACAGCAAACTGTGGATCACCTTTAGTTTCATTGTCCAGTATTCGAAAACAAAAGATTTATTTTGGTCAGACATTTACATTTTTGTAAACAGTTTTGTAATTTAAGCTTAAATGTAATATATTTAAGAATTTTTAATTAATTCAAATTAATATATATATATATATATATATATATATATATATGTGTGTGTGTGTTAATTTTAAGTAGCAAGACTGGGTTACCCACGTCAAATGAATTCTCATTATAATAATATAAACTCAGGCTATAGCTATAACTCTAATGTACTTTCGGGTAAAACAGGGTTCAAGAAATTGTAGGCCTATATTCAAATAAAGAAATAACTCCTGTGTGACATATTTATCGATTTTCAGATTCTTGCTCTATTAAATAACTTAAATAGTGATACAGCAAATAATAAATTCTCCTATATGTAATTATCGTATATTTCTTTGTTTCGAAAATGTAAGAATTCACAGTCTCCTATGTACGGCTGCCATAGGATGAATAAATGTGTTTTTTCCTCCTACTGAAAGATTTTATATTTTGCACATAATAGTTATTGCAGGAACAATGACGATATTAATTACTAATAAAGAGAGAAGACTGTTCCGCAATCTTTATATGAAATGAGTCAAAGTCAGGATAGGAGAAGAAATGTCAAAAGGAGGTGAAATAGGAAGAGGAGTACGACAACGATGCCTTTCATCACCTACTCTGTTCAACATTTACTTGGAGGATTTAGTAAAGAACTGTTTCCAGAACATGGGAGGAGTGATAGTAGGAGGAAGAATAATAAAGTTCGTAAGATTTCCTGATGATATGGCGTTGTTAGCAGAAGAGGAAATGATACTAAAGGATATGATACTGGAGCTAAATAACAGCTGTGAGCAGTATGGGATGAAAATAAATGCAAATAAGACGAAGAGCATGGTCATAGGAAGATAAATACAGAAGATAAACTTGCGAATTCTAAATGAGACAGTAGAGCAAGTGGACAGCTTCAAATACTTGGAGTGTACTTCAAGCAATAACATGAGCTGCTGACAGGAAGTCAGAAGGAGGATAGCAATGGCCAAGGAAGCTTTTATTAGGAAAAGGAGCATCTTCTGTGGACCTCTGGAAAATGAAATAAGGAAGAGACTAGTGAAGTGCTTTATGTAGAGTGTGGCATTGTATGGGACAGAAACATGGACATTACGACGAAGTGAAGAGAAACGAATAGAAGTATTTGAAATGTGGATATGGAGAAGAATAGAACATGTGAAGTGGACAAACAGAATAAGAAATGAAGCTGTGTTGGAAAGAGTGTGCGAAGAAAGAATGATGCTGAAACTGATCAAGAAGAGGAAAAGGAATTGTTTGGGTCACTGGCTGAGAAGAAACTGCCTACTGAAAGTTGCACTAGAAGGAAGAGTGAACGGGAGAAGAGTTCCGGATGGAAGAACATATCAGATGATAGACAACATTAAGATATATAGATCATACGAGGAAACAAAGAGGAAGGCACAAAAAGGAAAGATTGGAGAAAGCTGGGTTTGCAGTGAAAGACCTGCCCTTGGGCAGAACACTAAATGAATGAATGAATGAATGAATGAATGAATGAATGAATGAATGAATGAATGAATGAATGAATGAAAAAAGAAAGGTATAAAAGCACAGAGGGTTTGGAATTGAACGGGTTTCATCAGCTTCTTGTCTATGCGGATGACGTGAATATGTTAGGAGAAAATTCACAAACAATTAGGGAAAACGCGGAAATTCTTGTTGAAGCAAGTAGAGCGATAGGGTTGGAAGTAAATACCGAAAAGACTAAGTATATGATTATCTCTCGTGACCAGAATATTGTACGAAATGGAACTATAAAAATTGGAGATTTATCCTTCGAAGAGGTGGAAAAATTCAAATATCTTGGAGCAACAGTAACAAATCTAAATGACACTCGGGAGGAAATTAAACGCAGAATAAATATGGGAAATGCCTGTTATTATTCGGTTGAGAAGCTTTTGTCATCTAGTCTTCTGTCAAAAAGTCTGAAAGTTAGAATTTATAAAACAGTTATATTACTGGTTGTTCTGTATGGTTGTGAAACTTGGACTCTCACTTTGAGAGAGGAACAGAGATTAAGGGTGTTTGAGAATAAGGTTCTTAGGAAAATATTTGGGGCTAAGAGGGATGAAGTTACAGGAGAATGGAGAAAGTTACACAACGCAGAGCTGCACGCATTGTATACTTCACCTGACATAATTAGGAACATAAAATCTAGACGTTTGAGATGGGCAGGACATGCAGCACGTATGGGCGAATCCAGAAATGCATATAGAGTGTTAGTTGGGAGGCCGGAGGGAAAAAGACCTTTGGGGAGGCCGAGACGTAGATGGGAAGATAATATTAAAATGGATTTGAGGGAGGTAGGATATGATGGTAGAGACTGGATTAATCTTGCTCAGGATAGGGACCAATGGCGGGCTTATGTGAGGGCGGCAATGAACCTACGGGTTCCTTAAAAGCCAGTAAGTAAGTAAGTATAAAAGGAACGTAATATATGACTAAATGCTAGAAGGCTATATCATTAGGATATAAGCTTAATGAAGAAGTCTGTGTCTTATAGCTCCGGATGCCTCTTACAAGGGAAGGGTTTCGACTCGAACAGGAATTTCGTATACAAAATTTGTATACAGGCCCATCTTTACATCTCTGTAAAGCTCCCAAAACCATTCGTTTGTGTAATGTGTGGTTTGTCTGTTAGAGCACTGTACAAGTTGAGGGGTGGGGAGAGCACTGCACAAGTTAAGGGGATGGGACACCTTATCCGTAAGCCTAGCCTAGTCTAGAAGCTAGTGCGAGTGGTAAAATGTCTAAAGCCCATTTAAGAACATTTTTCTCCAACGTTCTGTCTGAAAATATTGCAGCTAATCAAAAATGTACACTGTTGTGTGAGTCATTGAATGCGCACAAGGACACAACCTTAATAAATGAATCATTCCAAGGCTAAAACATGGAATGTATGATCATTCCACCTGAAAAAAAAAAAACTAAATATTTCTAGCCTCTGGATATCTATTTCCTTATGAAAATGCACTCTGTTATTCATAACCAGTTGTCTGCTCCAGTTTATCGCCCTATGCTTCAGTATTCCTGGCAGTCAGCTGGTTACGTGAATCCTGAATAAGTCTCGGACTTCAAAAATGTAATTCAGTTAGCATTTGATTTTTCAGCACTGAAGTGTGGTTCAGAAGATTGTTCAGGTGTTGCTTCTGCGTGTTGTGTTTATTGCTCTGCTCCATGCTGTTTCACGCATTTTATAGAGAATCCTCATGTACATTTTTAAAGAAGTGTATTGACCAATACCAACCAAACGGAGAGTTACACAAATGAATGCTTTTACGGACTTCATCACCATTGTGAGGTAAGCCTCTGTACAAATTTTTAACCAGAAATTACTGTTCGAGCCGAAACCCTTCCCTTGTTAGAGCAGAGCAGTTGGCGTGCTTACAGTTACATTAGTTTCTTCTTTTTTGTGGTTTATTTACGACTTTATCAATTGCCATGGTTATAAAGCGTCTGAATGAAAGTGAAATGAGTCCGGGGTCCAGTGTCGAAAAGTACGCAGCATTTGAACCCGGGCCCACAGTTTCGCAGTGAACGCGGTAGACAGTTTTTCATTATATTTGTATGTATGTCCTTTGCTTGTGAATAGGCCTACTAATCTAACTAATATGACGGTTAACGCTTTTGAAAAGACGGCCACATATTTGACATTTACGTAAATTCTTAGGTGATACATTTTTATCTGAATTTTGAGTATTAAGAGTAGTTTCCTCATTAGAAACAGCTTGGGATAAAGAGTCGTTATTATGACATCGATTGACGTGAATATGAATTCCTCTGGTGAACTGTTTATGACAGATTTTACAATTTACGAACGATCTTGTATTGCGCATACTATTTGAAGTTGTGGGAGTATCATCCATAATCACGTAAAACCATCACAAATTTCAACCAAAGACATAGAATATTAAAATGAGAAACACGTGTAGTCACAAGTTGAAACTTAAAAAAAACTGAAATATTCACTAGAAATTGATAATATCTTCAAAAGTCATAAGAGATATAGCAGGAATTAAACTCTTGCATAACACAGTTGTCCACAAGACCACAATATTTCATTAGTTATATCCATAATAAATTGTATGATTCTTGTCCATAGAAACAATGTTAACAAATAGGACCAAAAGTAAATTTAAGATTTATCCATAATATAAAGAGTTAATTATGCTACTAACATTATCACTTGAAACACGTTTAAAAATAGTAGTATCAGTATATAAATCTTAATTAGAAACTCACAAATAAAATAATAAACTCCAATATGTCAGTTCTTATAAGCAGATCATGGCTATACATACTATGAATACGTACTGCTTTACTCTCTTCAAAATGTCGCGTTCTGCAACCACTGACATTCTTGCTGCCCACTTTTCATCCTGCGTACGTCACACAGATTACCCCTTCAGCGCCATGTTATGCAATACACACGCCCAAGAAGGAACCTTTCCTCACTTCTCACTGAGATAATACCATGCTTCATCCTTCATGCTTATTTACAATTCAGACATTTCCATGGAAACGCAACGGAACAATGCAACTAATATCGTAGCATCGATCGACTCATCTCCAGCAATATAATTATTTCGAGAATCATTGATCGATAAATTTCAAATTTTCAATTTTCCCCTGAATAAGAATTGGTGAGTTTTTATAATTCGACCTCACTGAATCCAAATTAGCGAACGAAAATAGCTATCTCCTAATGTTTTGCTAGAAATTAATAATTATTATGTGTTACCTGGTGAATTACGGCTTTGACAAGACAATGTTATGTATCTGGAACTTGGAAATTGTCGACGGCCCATTCTTTTTCCCGTTAAGTATAATTACAAGAGCGCGGTCGTTCGGCTTCCCAATCATTCACAAGAAAAGGAGTGGTAAACACAATAAGCCTAAAGGCTGCAGTGTAAGCCTTCGGATCCCTCCTCCGTACAAGAGAAAAAAAAGGAGCATAATGTAAGGTGCCCATTTATCGTGCTTCATTTGGTTTTTGCTTTTGTTTGGCCATTAAAGTTAAAGACTAGAAAATTTGTAGTTAAGATCCTTCAACATTTAGCTACGATGTACTGTACAGAATTCGAAATTCATAAATGTGGAAACAAATGGAATATAAAACATGAAGAATGAATTGATGCATTTTTTGACATTTCAATGAAGTGGTCTACATTGCGTCCCCTGTACTTTTTAACACATTCAGTGGAAATTATGTTAATAATACAGTGAAATTAAAAGAAATAGAACAAAAGCGCCTTTATTAATAACTAATGATCATTGAAAATATGTAATATTTTTATGAAATTTCGAAAAAAAAAACACATCTTTGATGTATGATATTTTTAAACAATGTGAAAACATTTTACACAATTTAAACCGAGATTAAATAGTTCAATGCGTTTTAGTCAGGCCTGAAATATTAATGACAGCAATCTTCTTAAAATTCAAGAGATGGGAATAAAGTTCTGTTTCGTCCCGGGGACAAAATTTAGACAGACCCTGGAGGACGAAATATAGACATGTGTACCAAAAAACGTATAGCGGCATCTTGTCCTAGCTACGCTGCAATATCCGGTCCGCTGACTGTATACACACTTTAATCTATATAGAAGCAAAAATATTACGGAAATATGTACATTGGGCTGTGAAGCAGCACTGAGAATATATAATAAGAATAGTTTTCCAACTTCACTCATTATTAAAAACTTAGAACCGTATTCATAGACATTTTTAGCGCGGGTTTCCGGTGGATGATCAGCGTTTTTCGTATTCATAAACCAGTGTTAGCGATAGGATATGATTTGAATTCTGTACAAGTAACCAGTGGATAGCCGGGGCTAGCTTAGTACGCTCGTAGCGCGTGCTGCGAAATATCTATGAATAGCACCCTTAAATATCAGCGAAACAGACAATAAAACTCGCTCCAATTGAAGGGATGGTTTCTACTCACAACCACAGGGTGCGACACATTATAGGGGAAAACCAGGGGGACAAATTTAGGCAAGGGGACGAACATTGGGCACTACACCTTACATGGAGATGTAGGCCTATACAATATATCAAAACCAAAGTATCAAGTGGCATACTGACCATACTGATAACTACATTTAATAGGCCTATTCTGATCCTTTGAATACCCACTTCTCTTGTAATTCTGAAATTGAAAATAGACCTCTCTTTTTAGAGACGCATTTGGGGTCTTCAATTTGTTTTATTATGTTTTCATTTCCATAAAATAAAATGTCTTCCACTTCTGTCCACCTCCAGTTTAATTGTCGCTTCTTGCCATACATGAAACAATAGCTCCATTGTTCTTCACTTCAAAAACTTTCCCTGGCCACAATTCCTCCTCATAAGTAACTACCACATAACTACGTGCCTTTAGCATTCATTTAACAGATTTCGTCCTCTTTTCCACATCTGACTCACTGTCTGTAGATATGGAAAGAACACTGGAAACATCATAATCTGTATCCAATTCAATTTCTGACTTCTAGCCATGAGATTAAACATTTTTCACGCAGAGTCCTTAACGTCAGCCAATCTAATTATTACGTGAAAGTAAACACTATATAGTGAGGTTTAATTGTACAAATTCACGGAACACGGTCATAGTGAGTGCTTTAAACCAGTGAAATCTAAAAGTCATATTATTTACTTAACGTAACATTTGTATTTGTGACGAAGTAAAATGCCGAAGACAAAAAGTTCGAAGTACGAAAGGCTGGAGGACTTAATTCAGGAGTTCGGAGCCAATAATAATTTACATTACATGTAACTTGTGCAAAGTAGATATAAAAGTTACAAGAAAACAGTGCATTGAAAGATACTGCAATACAAAAAGGCATAGAAATATGGTTTAACGTAACTCAAAACAAGCAGTACCATCTGAGAGAAAGTACGATAAGAAATCCATGTTTTGCAGGGATCTATGTGCCATTGTGGCCAATGTTAATACACCGCTTAATAAATTGAACACTAAACACTTTAGAGAATTTCTAGAAAAGTATACGAAGGAACATATTCCAAGTGAGCCCCAACTCCGTGATCACTTTGTACCCATACTTTATGAACAAAAAATGTTTGTCAAGCAGGTAGGCCCTGCCAACTTCAGGCTGTTGCGCCGTTAAATTATAAAATCAGTAGTTGCTCTACTTTTATTTCAGGTTGGATGTACTCTACGAACATGCAGTAAGAACATGTTTGTCTGTCTCTTTCTCTGCTATATCACCTGGGTTCCACCTACTACAGTGAATGCAAAAAGTGTTCGTACTCTCAGAAAATTCAGATTATAATACACTTTAAGGAGAATCGCAGGATCTGAGAATACAATAATGCACTAGTTATGAATAGTAAATTCTGACGCTCACGAATATGCTATCTATAAAAATAACAAAATTAGTACAATATTTGGAAAATTAATTAAACTCCGTAATGATACATAAGTCGGCACAACAAGTGATCGTACACCTGAAATAATCATACTAAAAGAAGAGGTGGAGGGGGTGGTGTAGCCAGTACTCGTTTGTGTGCCTCTGTGAGTGCAGCAGTGACAGGGAGAGAGCTCTGTCAGTAGTGAACGAAGAGCTGAAACGTCAAAATGGGCAGCAACCGTAAAGAAACAAGTGAGAAGACAAGAAAAGTTACTATTAAACTGCATAAACATTGCAAATCGTTAATTGAAATATCAGAACTTGTTGGGAGACCTCGGCCTGCCTTCCAGTCAATTTATGATAGGTTCTCCGCATCAAAGACTGTGAAAAACAGCCAAGAACTGGACGACCTAAAGTTCTAACCGAACATGATGAGCGCGTGATTATTAGGGGAATTAGAAAGATCCAAAGATTAATGCAGTAAAGGTTGTCGCAGATCTGGAAAGACGAGGTATGAAAGTTTCAGCCAGCACAGCCATGGTTATCGTGGTCGCATAGCCCGGAAAAAGTGTTGAGTGAGTAAGAAAAATCGCATAAATTATTAAATTTCGCGAAAGAATACCGAGATAAAGGAATGGAGTACTGGAAAAAAGTAATTATTTCGGACGAAAGCAAATTTAATGTTTTTGGTTCGGATGGGAGAAGTATGGTGTGGCGACAAAAGAATACAGAGATGGATGCTCAACACCTTGTGCCTACAGTAAAACATAGAAGCGGGTCAGTGCTAGTTAGGGGGTGTATGAGTGCCTCGGGCGTGGGTAGACTGCATTTTATTGATAGTGTGATGGACAGCAAAAGGTATGTGAACATTTGAAAGCAGAATCTCCATGCTAGTGCTGAAAAGTTGGGTCTTCAAAGTACTTTCGTTTTCCAGCAAGATAATGACTCCAAACATACTGCGGAAAACCCTCGATTGTGGCTGCTCTACAATACTCGAAAACAACTTAACATACCCCATCAACCACCTGATACTAAAGTCATCGATCATCTTTGCGCTATTCTAGAGAAAAACATAAGAAAGCACCATTTCGCAACTAAAGAAAGTCTTAAGCAAGATCTTCAAAAAGAATGGGACTTAATTGATTCCACAATTACAGAAAAAATTATTAGAATCAATGCCACAAAGACTGGAGGCAATAATAGCGGCAAAGGGCAATCCTGCAAGGTACTGAAATGCGGTATAGGTTTATAAAGAATTCCTGATAGCAGGTGTACGATAACTTCTTGTGTGTATGAAAATAGGAGTAATTTAATTTTGTTAAATATATTATAGAAATTATTAGATTTTTTTTATTCTTTGCTACACTTAATAAAATATATAGAGTTTTAGTCACAATATTGTTATTTGTAAACATTTCAGACGTCTCATTTGTCCTCAGAAACTATTCTTACTCACATTTTGTAGATGTACGAACACTTTTTGCAGTCACTGTATATAGACTATTTACCCGCAACTTGAGCCTTTTGGTAGCAGGAATACTAAGCTTATATATAAATAGTTTTCCAGCATGTAAAAATCGGCATTTAACTGCTAATTCATACTCAAGGTGGGTAGTCTATGTCTATATATTTGTATTTTTCATTACTCAAAGTTCAATAACGTCGCAAGGAATGTGTGCAGTACACATCTCTTTCGACAATGAGCTTATAATTATAAATAAAGGCTTGCCGCTGCATCCGTAGTCTCTTTATTCCAATATACCTGTACTGCGGATATAGAGCAAATGTTTCTTGTACGCTAGTACTAACTATGGTAGAATGCTGTCAACACATCTTGCTTATCGCGATTACGTCATAACCAGGACTTGGCAGTCCAATTCGCTACTAAACGCGGCCCTACAGTAACATGAGCTGCTGCCAGGGAAGTTAAAGTTATGGCAAAGAAAGCTTTTAACATAAAAAGGAGCATCTTCTGCGGACATGCGGAAAAGAACTAAGGAGGAGACTAGTGAAGTGCTTTGTGTGGGATATGCCAATGTAAGGGGTATAGATTTTAGAATTACGACGAAGTGAAGAGAAACGACTAGAAGCATTTGAAATGTGGATATGGAATGAACAGACAGAATAAGAAATGAAGTTGTGCTGGAAAGAGTGGGTGAAGGAAGAATAATGCTGAAACTGGTCAGGATGAGAAAAACAAATTGGCCGGATCACTGGCTGAGAAGAAATTACTTACTGAAGAGTGAAGGATGTACTGGAAGGAATGGTGAACGGTAGAAAACTTCGGTGCAGAGAAAGATATCAGATGATAGGTAACATTAAGATATGTGGATCATATGCAGAAACTCAGAAGAAGGCGGGAAATAGGAAATATTGGGGCATGCTGGATTTGCACTGATACACCTGTCCTTGGGTATCTGAGAAAGTGCGGTGCGCAGACCGAGCACCTCTTACAGGCAAACATTCTGATGGGGGGGGGCAGATAAAAAAAGTTATTTTTTCCCCCTCTACCATGTTAATAATATCAAAAGAAGTGCTTATATAAATTCTGTCCATTCGACCGCAATTATGAGGGCCGTAAAAAAATCAATTCGCCAGTAGCCGTTAACAGAAAAAAAACACAATTTCATTGGGAAAATTTATTGGAACAGACACAGCAATTGTTGAGCTATTTTTTAACATATTCCTCATCGGAAATGAAACATTTGTCTTATAATGGTATCGACAGAGAGGTAGGCTACAGACGGCTGTCAAACGCTGGTTCCGATCCCAGGCGTCTGACTTCTACGACGCAAGAATATAACAATTGAGCCCATGGTATGACGAATGTCTCAACTCCAGTGAGGGATGTGTTGACAAATAGCGCAACAATTGTTGTATCTGTTTTAATAAATCTTTCCATGCAATTGTGCTTGTTTTCTGTAAGCGACTCCAGAGAAAATCACTTTCTGGACGGCCTCGTAATTGCAGTCGAGTGGCCAAAATATGTATAATCACTTCTTTTGACATTAACATAGTGGAAGAAAAAAAATAACTTTTTTATCTGCCCCCATCAAAATGTATGCTTGTTAGCTTTACAAACCACACACTATTGCTCGTGTACTGTGGATTTGTACCAAACGAACCTCGCACCTCGCATGCGTCGGTTCTTAAAAAAAGCAAGCCTTTAAAAGACTTGACGGAACTCTCACATTTCAGTGCACTACACTGATTTCTGTCTGAGATTTAGATTCAAACATAAGCGCGGCTTAAATGATACTGACTACTACCGACCCAGTGATCATAAACCATTCTGAATTGTGAATACTTTTAATGAAAAAAATAAAATCAATTTCACTCAATGGAATAAAAAATTGTGGGAGGAGTATTAAAAGAGGAAAACGAAGTATCTTATTAATGTGCCTAATAGTGTATTTTATAGTTTAAAATCTATTTATTTCTTTAAATTATGTTTTTGAATAATGAACTATGGTTCATTGTCGTTTATGCGGTAATGGCACTTAAAGGGAAAGGGGTTTTGGTAGACGACTGTCAAAGTTATTGGAGATGGGTTTCAAACCTGCAAGCATATCGACGGGCCAGTTGAAAAGGGAAACAACTCAAAATTTAAAGTTTTGAGAGAAAACTGAATTTTAAAGCTTCATGTTGCTGTAAAAAATCCAATTAAGACACACTACTTTATAAAACATGATTAGAATTTGGATTAAGTTCAACAATCCTTTGATATTTCACAGCAACATAAAGCTTCAAAATGCAGTAACACTTTAATTTTTCTGTCTCTTCTTACATAGGCCTAAATAGCTTGATGTTTAAAAATCTAAAAATAGTTTCCTAATAAAATAAATGGAGAGGTTGGGGCGAAGCCCCCCATTTAATACTTTTCCTTTTATTTCGCTTTTTACACAGGCCTAATTAGCTAGAGTCTTACAATTCTAAAAATAGTTTCCCAATAAAAAAATAGAGAGGTTGGGGCGAAGCCAACGAATTAATACTTATATTCTCTATCGCTTTTTACATGGGCAAAATTAGCTAGAGGCTTACAATTCTAAAAATAGTTTCCTCATATAAAAAATACAGAGGTTGGAGTGAAGCCCTCCAATTAATACTTTTATTCTCTATCGCTATATACATGGGCCAAATTAGCTACAGTCTTACAATTCTAAAAATTGTTTCCTAATAAAACAAATAGAGAGGTTGGGGCAAAGCCGCCGAATTAATACTTTTATTTTTCTATCGCTTTTTACATAGGCCTAATTAGCTAGAGGCTTACAATTCTAAAAATAGTTTCCTAATAAAACAAATAGAGAAGTTCGGGCGAAGCCCCCAATTTAATACTTTTATTCTCTATCGCTTTTTACATAGGCCTAATTAGCTACAGTCTTACAATTCTAAAAATTGTTTCCTAATAAAACAAATAGAGAGGTTGGGGCAAAGCCCCCGAATTAATACTTTTATTTTTCTATCGGTTTTTTACATAGGCCTAATTAGCTAGAAGCTTACAATTCTAAAAATAATTTCCTAATAAAACAAATAGAGAAGTTGGGGCGAAGCTCCCCGATTAATTCAATTATTTTCTATCGCGTTTTACATGGGCCTAATTTGCTAGAGGCTTACAATTCTGAAATTAGTTTCCTGATAAAATAAAACAGAGGGGTTGGGGCGAAGCCCCCCAATAATGCTTTTATTCTTTATCGCTCGTTACATAGGCCTAATTAGATTGATGCTTAAAAATTTAAAAATACTTTCCTAATAACACAAAGAGAGACGTTGGGTCGAAGCCCCCCAATTAATACTTCTATTTTTATATTTCGCTTTTTACATAGGCCTAATTAGCTAGAGGCTTACAATTCTAAAAATAATTTCCTAATAAATCAAATAGAGATTGGGGCAAAGCCAACAAATTAATTCTATTATTCTCTATCGCTTTTTACATAGGCCTAATTAGCTACAGGCTTGCTATTCTAAAAATAGTTAACTGATGAAAGAAATAGAGAGGTTGGGGCGAAGCCCCCCAAATTAAAACTTTTATTCTCTATCGCTTTTTACATAGAAATAATTAGCTAGAGTCTTACAATTCTAAAAATAGTTTCCAAATAAAACAAAAAGAGAGGTTGGCGTGAAGCCCCCCAATTAATCATTTTATTCTCTATCGCTTTTTACATAGGCCTAATTAGCTAGAGGCCTACAATTCTAAAAATAGTGTCCTAATAAAACAAATAGAGAGGTTGGGGCGAAGCCCCCAAATTAATACTTATATTCTCTATCGCTTTTTACATGGACAAAATTAGCTAGAGGCTTACAATTGTAAAAATAGTTTCTTAATATAACAAATACAGAGGTTGGGGTGAAGCCCTCAATTTAATACTTTTATTCTCTACCGCTTTTTACATAGGCCTAATTAGCTAGAGGCCTACAATTCTAAAAATAGTGTCCTAATAAAACAAATAGAGAGGTTGGGGCGAAGCCCCCAAATTAATACCTTTATTCTCTATCGCTTTTTACATAGGCCTAATTAGCTAGAGTCTTACTTTTCTAAAAATAGTTTCCTTATAAAATAAATAGAGAGGTTGGGGCGAAGCCTCCGAATTAGCACTTTTATTTTTCTAACGATTTTTACATAGGCCTAATTAGCTAGAGGCTTACAATTCTAAAAATAGTTTCCTGATAAAAAAATAGTGAGGTTGGGGCGAAGCCCCCCAATTAATACTTTTATTCGCTATCGCTATTTAAATAGGCCTAATTAGCTAGAGCCTTACAATTCTAAAAATAGTTTCCTAATAAAAGAAATAGAGAGGATGGGGCGAAGCCACCCAATTAATACTTTTATTCTCTATCGCTTTTTACATGGGCCAAATTAGCTAGAGTCCTAAATTCTAAAAATATTTGCCTAATAAAAGAAATAGAGAGGTTGGGGCGAAGCCCCCCACATTAATACTCTTATTCTCTATCGCTTTACACGTATGCCTAATTAGCTAGAGTCTTACAATTCTAAAAATAGTTTCCTAATAAAACAAATAGTGAGGTTTGGCCGCAGCCCCCCAAATTATTACTTTTATTCTCTATCGCTTTTTTAATAAGCCTAATTAAAAAGAGGCTTACAATTCTAAAAATAGTTTCCAAATTAAAACCAATAGAGAGGATGGGGCCAAGCCCCCCTATTAATATTTTATTCTCTATCGCTTTTTACATAGGCCTTATTAGCTAGAGTCTTACAATTCTAAAAACACTTTGCTAATGAAACAAATAGAGAGATTGGGGCGAATCGCCCCAATTAATACTTTTATTCTCTTTCGCTTTTTACATAGGCCTAATTAGCTAGAGGCTTACAATTCTAAAAATAGTTTCCTAATAAAACAAACATATGTTGTTGCGAAGCCCCCTAATTAATTCTATTATTTTCTATCGCTTTTTACATAGGCCTAATTAGCTAGAGGTTTACAATTCTAAAAATAGTTTCCTGATAAAAGAAATAGAGAGGTTGGTGCGAAGCCCCCTAATTAATATTTTTATTCTCTACCGCTTCTTACATAGACCTAATTAGCTAGAGTCATACAATTCTAAAAATAGTTTCCAGATAAAACAAACAGAGGAGTTGGGGCGAAGACCCCAATTAATACTTTTATTTACTATCGCTTTTAAAATAGGCCTAATTAGCAAGAGGCTTACAATTCTTACAATAGTTTCCTATTAATACAAACAGAGAGGTTGGGGTGAAGCCCCCCAATTAATACTTTTATTCTCTCTCTCTATTTACGTAGGTCCAATTAGCTAGAATCTTACATTTCTAAAAAAAATGGTTTCCTAATAAAAAAAAGGGAGATTGGGGCGAATCCCTCCAATTAATACTTTTATTCTCTATCAAATTTACATATGCCTAATTAGCTAGAGTCTTACAATTCTAAAAATACTTTCACAATAAAACAAATAGAGAGGTTGGGACGAAGCCCCCCCCCAATTAATACTTTTATTCTCTATCGCTTCTTACATACGCCTAATTTGCTAGAGTCTTATAATTCTAAAAATGGTTTTCTGATAAAACAAACAGAGCGGTTGGGGAAAGACCCCAAATAATACTTTTATTTTCTATCGCTTTTTAAAAGGGCCTAATTAGCTAGATGCTTACAATTCCAAAAATTTATACCTAATAAAAAAATAGAGAGGTTTAGGCGAAGACCCTCAATTAATACCTTTATTCTCTATCGCTTTTCACATAGGCCTAATTAGCTACAGTCTTGGAATTCTAAAAATAGTTTCGTAATAAAACAAACAGAGATGTTTGGGCGAAGCCCCTCCAATTACTCCTTTTATTCTTTATCGCCTTTTCCATGTGCCAAATTAGCTAGAAGCTTAGAATTGTAAAAATTGTTTCCTAATAAAACAAATAGAGAGGTTGGGGAGAAACCCCCGAATTAACACTTCTATTTTTCTATCGCTTTTTACATAGGCCTAATCAGCTAGAGACTTACAATTCTAAAAATAGATTCTTAATAAAACAAATAGAGAATTTGAGTCGATGCCCCCCCAATTAATACTTATATTCTCTATCGCTTGTTCATAGGCCTAATTGGCTAGAGGCTTATAATTCTAAAAATAGTTTCCTGATAAAACAAATAGTGGGGTTGGGGCGAAGATCGCAATTAATATTTTATTTTGTATCGTTTTTACATTGGAATAATTAGCTAGAGGCTTACAATTCTAAAAATTGTTTCCCAATAAAACAAATAGAGAGGATGGGGCGAAGCCCACCAATTAACATTTTATTTTATATCGCTTTTTACATAGGAATAATTAGCTAGAGGCTTACAGATCTAAAATTTGTGTCCCCAATAAAAGAAATACAGAGGTTGGGGCGAAGCCCCCCTTTTAATACTTTTATTTCTATTTCGCTTTTTACATAGGCCTAATTAGCTAGAGGCTTACAATTCCAAAAATAGTTTCCCAATAAAACAAATAGTGGGGTTGGGGCGAAGTCCCCAATTAATACTTTTATTTTTATATCGCTTTTTACATAGGCCTAATTAGCTAAAGGCTTACAATTCTAAAAATATTTTCCCAATAAAACAAATAGAGGGGTTGGGGCGAAGCCACCCAATTAATACTTATATTTTCTATCCCCATTTACATAGGCCTAATTAGCTAGAGGCTTTGAATTCTAAAAATAATTTCCTAATAAAACAAATAGAGAAATTGGGGCGAAGTCCCCAAATTAATACTTTTATTTTCTATCGATTTTTACATAGACCTAATTAGCTAGAGGCTTACAATTCTAAAAATAGTTTCCTGATAATCAAAATAGAGGGGTTAGGACGAAGCCCCCCAATAATACTTTCGTTTTTCTATCGCTTTTTACATAGGCCTAATTAGCTTGATGCTTAAAGGTTTTTAATTATTTTCTTATAAAACAAATAGAGAGGTTGGGGCGAAGCCCCCCAATTAATACTTTTATTTTCATTTCGCTTTTTTCATAGGCCTAATTAGCTAGAGGCTTACAACTCTAAAAATAGTTTCCCAATAAATCAAATAGAGGGGTTTGGGAAGAAGCCACCCAATTAAAATTATTTATTTTTTCTGTCGCTCTTTAAATAGGCCTAATTAGCTAGAGGCTTACAATTCTAAAAATAGTTTCCTGATAAAACAAATAGAGCGGTTGGTGCGAAGCCCGCCAAAAAAAATACTTTTATTTTCCTATCGCCTTTTACATAGGCCTAATTAGCTTAATGCTTAAAAATCTAAAATAATTTCCTGACAAAACAAATAGAGAGGTTGGTTCAAAGACCCCCAATTAATACTTATATACTCTATCGCTTTTTACATAGGCCTAATTGGCTAGAGGCTTACAATTCTAAAAATAGTTTCCTGTTAAAACAAATAGTGTGGTTGGGGCAAAGACCCCAATTAATATTTCATTTTGTATCGCTTTTTACATAGGACTAATTAGCTAGAGGCTTACAATTCTAAAAATAGTTTTCTAATAAAACAAACAGTGAGGTTGGGGTGAAGCCACCCAGTTAATACTTTTAATCTCTATCGCTTTCTACATAGGCCTAATTGGCTAGGGTCTTACAATTCTAAAAATTGTTTCCTAATAAAACAAATAGAGAGGTTGGGGCGAAGTTAGCTATTAATACTTTTATTTTAATATAGCTTTTTACATAGGCCTAATAAGCTAGATGCTTACAATTATAAAAATAGTTCGCAATGAAAGAATAGAGAGGTTGGGGCGAAGCCGCCCAAATTACACTTTTATTTTAATATCGATTTTCACATAAGCCTAATTAGTAAGAAGCTTGCAATACTAAAAAATTGTTTTCCAATAAAACAAATAGAGGGGTTGGGGGGAAGCCCCACAATTAATGCTTTTATTTTATATAGATTACATAGGCCTAATTAGCTAGAGGGTTACAATTTTAAAAATAGTTTCCTAATAGAACAAATAGAGAGGTTGGGGCGAAGAACCCAATTAATATTTTTATTCTTATATCGATTTTTACATAGGTCTAATTAGCTATTGGCTTACAATTCTAAAAATAGTTTCCCAATGACACAAATAGAGAGGTTGAGGCGAAGCCCACCAATTAATATTTTATTTTTTATATCGCTTTTTACATAGGAATAATTAGCGAGAGGCTTAAAATTCTAAAAATAGATTCCACAATAAAAGAAATAGAGAGGTTGGGGCCAAGCCCCCCATTTAATGCCTTTATTTGTATATCGCTTTTTACATAGGCCTAATTAGCTAGAGGCTTACAATTCCATAAAAAGTTTCCCAATTAAACAAATAGAGTGGATGGGGCGAAGCCCCAAATTAATACTTTTATTTTTATATCGCTTTTTACATAGGCCTAATTAGCTAGAGGCTTACAATTCTAAAAATAGTTTCCAATAAAAAAAGGGACATGTTGGGGCGAAACGGCCCAATTAAAACTTTTATTTTTATATCGATTTTTACATAGGTCTAATTAGTTAGAGGCTTGCAATTATAAAAAATAGTTTCCCAATAAAACAATTGGAGGGGTTGGGCCGAATCCCCACTATTATTGCTTTTATTTTATATCGTTTACATAGGCCTAATTACCTAGAGGCTTACAATTTTAAAAATAGATTCCTAATGGAACAAATAGAGAGGTTGGGGCGAAGACCCCTATTAATATTGTTATTCTTATATCGCTTTTTACATAGGCCTAATTACCTAGAGGCTTACTATTCTAAAAATGGTTTCCCAATAAAACAAATAGAGAGGTTGGGGCGAAGCCCACCAAGTAATATTTTATTTTATATAGCTTTTTACATAGGAATAATTAGCTAGAGGCTTACAATTCTAAAAATTGTGTCCCGAATAAAAGAAATACAGAGTTTGGGGCAAAGCCCCCTTTTAATACTTTTATTTCTATATCGATTTTTACATAGGCCTATTTAGCTAAAGGCTTACAATTCTAAAAATAGTTTCCCAATAAAACAAATAGAGGGGTTGGGGCGAAGCCCCCAATTAATTCTTAAATTTTATATCGCTTTTTACATACGCCTAATTAGCTAAAGGCTTACAATTCTAAAAATAGTTTCCCAATAAAACAAGTAGAGGGGTTGGGGCGAAGCCAACCAATTAATACTTATATATTCTATCGCCATTTACATAGGCCTAATTAGCTAAAGGCTTTGAATTCTAAAAATAGTTTCCTAATAAAAAAAATAGAGAAGTTGGGGCGAAGCCCCAAAATTAAGCTTAATACTTTTATTTTCTATCGATTTTTACATAGACCTAATTAGCTAGAGGCTTACAATTCTAAAAATTGTTTCCTAATAAAACAAATAGAGAGGTAGGGGCGGAGTACCCCAATAACTACTTTTATTCTCTATCGCAATTTACATGTGCCAAATTAGCTACAAATTTACAATTCTAAAAATATTTCCCAATAAAAAAAGAGAGAGGTTTCGGCGAAACGGCCCAATTAATACTTTTATTATATATCGATTTTTACATAGGCCTAATCAGTTACAGTCCATGAGGATTTACTTGTCTAGTCCCTTTTAAAAAGAGAGAGAATACTCACCATCTCTCTCTACCCTCATTTATGGTGACGGCGGTATGGTCGACACTCCTTCCAGCGACCAGGAGTTAGCAGCGGCGGCACTCTCTTCCTCTTCAAATTCTGACTCCTCTCCGCCAGAAAGTTCCTCGTCCGTGTCCGTGTCATCCAAATTTATTACGAATCGATCGCTAATTTCGTCTACTAGTCCGTCCTTCTCCCAATAAAATTGTTCGACTTTTTCCACGTGTTCACAGGCCTTTCTCCAATTATCTTCCGTCACTTTTGCAAGAGCGCTCTCAAACAACAATTTCACATCTTTACTTTTGAACGAAATATTACGCTTCGCAACGTCATTTTTAACCTGCCCCCATATTAATTCGATCGCGTTTAAATCACAATGGTATGGTGGCTGTCTCACTACAGTATGGGAGTGCATTGTCGCAATTTGGTCGATTTCGTATGTTTTGAAATTATCTTTTTTAGTTTTTACAAGTTCATATAATACAGGTTTCGTGGATCGTAAATCAAATTCAATGTTATTGTTACGAAGCCAGGACTGCATTTCAGATTTCGGTGTTGATGAAATTGGTGCCTTATTGAGTTCTGTTGAATGATAGGGGGCATTGTCCATTACAATGATGCTATTGAGAGGAATGTTTGGTAATAATTGATTAATGAACCAGTTCTTAAATACAGTGCTGTCCATCTCCTCGTGATAGTCTTTAGTTGATTTAGATTTGAAAGTTAGAAGCGCGTTTGGAATGAAACCTGTCGAACATCCGGCGTGTAAAATAATAAACCGTTGACCTTTTCCTATTGGGGTTTGAAGTGGGAAGTCAATTTCGTGATCATCGCTTTTCCAAACTTTGCTTTTCGTATGGTTCACATTAACCCAAGTTTCGTCTAGATAAACAACGGCGCGTCCAGTGGCGCGTAATTCTTTCATTTTTCTTAAGAATTTAAATCTCTTTAAAATAACATCTGACCTTTCCATTAAAAATTTTCTGCCTTGAGTATTTTTAACATACCTAAATTTCATTTTTTTAAGAATTTCTCTCAAACTCCATATGCTTCCAGTGAATAAGCTTTCCTTAATTAATGCGTCATTTATATCCTTCAAACTAGGCAAAAAATCAGTCCGATACAAAGAATAAATTACTCGTCTTATAGCGGCGGCAGAAAATGAGTCAATTGCAGTTTTCTGAGGGGTCCTGTTTGGGCGTTTCTTTCCTGGAGTTCGCAGAACACTTCCACTTTCTAGTGCCTCCCTTTGTTTTTTTAAAATCCTGCTAACACTACGAGACGATATACATGTCGCTGCAGCAGTTCTTTCGATAACACTCGACACAGATATTGTTTGCTTTCCGCGTTTCAGTGCCTCATATTCTTCAGTAAAGAATTTGTGTACATTAATAACCATGTTCATACTGTCCGACTTCAAGGCTTTCCCGCGTTTTCCCATATTGCCTACCATGATTATTAAAAACAAGAGCACAACACACATTACAATGTTTAAGATAACAGGGAAACCATGCAATTCCGAAAACATTTTGTTTAAATTGTGAATTATTGTATATTATATTACATTATATTATATTATATTATATTATATTATATTATATTATATTATATTATATTATATTATATTATATTATATTATATTATATTAAATTGACACAACGAGACACACACTTACTTCACTATTCACTAAACACTACTGAATAAATGAACTCGAACAACGCCAAGACGCCACTGAGAGACCCACTAAATGGATTTGCAAAAGTGTGTTCTAGAAGGGCCAAGGGAGAAGGAGGGAAGGGAATTCCAAGAATTCTACAAAAGAAAACCTTTCCCCCCTTACATCTGTTGACAGTCGATAGACAAGGACCGCAGACAAGGATAGTAGAAATCACGCCAACTTAACCCTCATGCACTGGAGGCTTGCAATTATTAAAAATAGTTTCCCAAGAAAACAAATGGTGGGGTTGGGGCGAAGCCCCCCAATTACTACTTTTATTCTCTATCGCTTTTTACATGTGCCAAATTAGCTAGAAGTTTACAATTCTAAAAATAGTTTCCTAATACAAGAAATAGAGAGTTTGGGGTTATGCCCTCCAATTAATACTCTTACTCTATAGTTTTTTACATAGTCCTAATTAGCTAGAGTCTTACAATTCTAAAAATAGTTTCCTAATAAAAAAATAGAGAGGTTGGGGCGAAGCCTCCTACTAATACTTTTATTCTCTATCGCTTTTTACATAGGCCTAATTAGCTAGAGGCTTACAAATCTAAAAATAGTTTTCTGATAAAAGAAATAGAGAGGTTGGGGGGAAGCCCCCTAATTAATACTATTATTCTCTACCGCTTTTTACATAAGCCTATTTAGCTAGAGGCTTACAATTCTAAAAATAGTTCCCAATAAAAAAAGAGAGAGTTTGGGGCGAAACGGCCCAATTAACACTTCAATTTTTATATCGATTTTACATAGGCCTAATTAGTTAGAGGCTTCCAATTATAATAAATAGTTTCCCAAGAAAACAAATGGAGGGGTTGGGGCGAAGCCCCACAATTATTCCTCTTATTTTATATCGTTTACATAGGACTAATTACCTAGAGGCTTACAATTTTAAAAATAGTTTCCTAATAGAACAAATAGAGAGGTTGGGTCGAAGACCCCTATTAATATTGTTATTCTTATATCGCCTTTTACATAGGAATAATTAGCTAGAGGCTTACAATTCTAAAAATTGTGTCCCCAATAAAAGAAACACAGAGGTTGGGGCGAAGCCCCCAATTAATACTTTTATTTTTATATCGCTTTTTACCTAGGCCTAATTAGCTAAAGGGTTACAATTCTAAAAATAGATTAACAATAAAAAAATAGAGGGGTTGGGGCGAAGCCACCCAATTAATACATATATTTTCTATCGCCATTTACGTATGCCTAATCAGCTAGAGGCTTGGAATTCTAAAAATAGTTTCCTAATGAAACAAATAGAGAAGTTGGGGCGAAGTCCCCAAATTAATATTTTATTTTCTATCGATTTTTACATAGACCTAATTAGCTAGAGGCTTACAATTCTAAAAATAGTTTCCTGATAATCAAAATAGAGGGGTTGGGACGAAGCCCCCCAATAATACTTTTATTTCTCTATCGCTTTTTACATAGGCCTAATTAGCTTGATGCTTAAAATGTTTTAATTATTTTCTTATAAAACAAAGAGAGAGGTTGGGGCGAAGCCCCCCAACTAATACTTTTATTTTTCATTTCGATTTTTCATAGGCCTAGTTAGCTAGAGGCTTACAATTCTAAAAATAGTTTCCCAATAAAACAAATAGAGGGGTTGGGGCGAAGCCCCCCCTTAAAATACTTTTATTTTTCTATCGCTTTTTACATAGGCCTAATTAGCTTAATGCTTAAAAATCTAAAAATAATTTCCTGACATAACAAATAGAGAGGTTGGGGCGAAGCCCCCCTATTAATAGTTTTATTTTTATTTCGCTTTTTCATAGGCCTAATTAGCTAGAGTCTTACAAATGCAAAAAAAAATTTGTAATAAAACAAATAGAGAAGTTGGGGCGAAGCCCCCCAATTAATACTATTATTCGATACCGGTTTTTATATAAGCCTAATTAGCTAGAGGCTTACAATTCTAAAAATAGTTTCCTAATAAAACAAACAGTGTCGTTGGGGTGAAGGCCCCCAATTAGAACTTTTATTTTCTTTCGCTTTTTACATAGGCCTAATTAGCTAGAGGCTTACAATTCTAAAAATAAATTCCTAATAACACAAACAGAGATGTTGGGGTGAAGGCCCCCAATTAATACTTTTATTCTCTATCGCTTCTCACATAGGCCTAATGAGCTAGAGGCTTACAATTCTAAAAATAGTTTCCTAATAAAACAAATACAGAGGTTGAGGCGAAGCCCCCCAATTACTACGTTTATTCTCTATCGCTTTATACATGTGCCAAATTAGCTAGAAGTTTAAAATTCTAAAAATAGTTTCCTAATAAAAGAAATAGAGAGTTTGGGGTGTTGCCCCCCAATTAATACTCTCACTCTCTATCGTTTGTTACATAGTCCTAACTAGCTAGAGTCTTACAATTCTAAAAATCGTTTCCTAATAAAACAAATAGAGAGGTTGGGGCGAAGCCCCCCAATTAATACTTTTATTCTCTATCGCTTTTTACATGTGCGAAATTAGCTAGAAGCTTGCAATTCTAAAAATATTTATCTAATAGAACAAATAATGAGGTTGGGATGAATGCCTCCAATTAATTCTTTTATCCTCTACCGCTTTTTACATAGGCCTATTTATCTAGAGGCTTACAATTCTAAAAATAGTTTCCTGATAAAACAAATAGAGGGGTTGGGGCTAAGACCCCCATTAAAATTTTATTTTTCTATCCATTTTTACATACTCCTAAGTAGCTAGAGGCTTACGATTCTAAAAATTGTTTCCTAATAAAACAAACAGAGAGGTTGGGGGGTGAAGCCCCCAAATTAATAATTTTACTCTCTATCGCATATAAATAGGCCTAATTAGCTAGAGTCTTACAATTCTAAAAATAGTTTCCTAATATAAGAAATAGAGAGGTTGGGGCGAAGCCCCCCAATTAATACTCTTATTCTCTATCGCTTTTCACATAGGCCTAATTAGCTAGAGTCTTACAATTCTGAAAATAGTTTCCTAATAAAACATATAGAGAGGTTGGGGCGAAGCCCCCCAGTTAATACTTTTATTCTCTATCGCTTTTTACATAGGCCTAAATGGCTACGGTCTTGCAATTCTAAAAATTGTTTCCTACTAAAACAAATAGAGAGGTTGGGGCGAAGCTCGCTATTAATAGTTTTACTTATGTATAGTTTTTTACATAGGCCTAATTAGCTAGATGCTTACAATTCTAAAAATAGTTCGCAATAAAACAATAGAGAGGTTTGGGCGAAGCCGCCCAATTAACACTTTTATTTTAATATCGATTTTTACATAGGCCTTATTAGTTAGAGGATTGCAATTATAAAAAATATTTTCCCAATAAAAGAAATAGAGGGATTGGGGCGAAGCCCCACATTTATTGCTTTTATTTTATATAGTTTACATAGGCCTAATTATCTACAGGCTTACAATTTTAAAAATAGTTTAATAATAGAACAAATAGAGAGGTTGGGGCGAAGACCACAATTAATTTTTTAATCTTATATTGATTTTTACATAGGCCTAATTAGCTATAGGCTTACAATTCTAAAAATAGTTTCCCAATAAAACAAATAGAGAGGTTGGGGCGAAGCCCACCAATTAATATTTTATTTTTATATCGCTTTTTACATAGGAATAATTAGCTAGAGGCTTAAATTTCTAAAAATAGGTTCCACAATAAAAGAAATACAGAGGTTGGGGCCAAGTCCCCCATTTAATACTTTTATTTGTATACCGCTTTTTACATAGGCCTAATTAGCTAGAGGCTTACAATTCTATAAAAAGTTTCCCAATTAAACAAATAGAGTGGTTGGGGCGAAGCCGCAAATTAATACTTTTAATCTCTATCGCTTATTACATAGGCCTAATTAGCTAGAGGCTTACAATTCTAAAAATAGTTCCCTAATAAAATAAATAAAAAGGTTGGGGCGAAGCCCCCCAATTAATACTTTTATTCTCTATCGCTTTTTACATAGGACTAATTAGCTAGAGGCTTACAATTCTAAAAATAGTTTCCTAATAAAGCAAATAGAGAGGTTGGGGCGAAGCCCCCCAAATTAATACTTTCATTCTCTATCGCTTTTTACATAGGCCTAATTAGCTAGAGGCTTACAATTCTAAAAATAGTGTCCTAATAAAACAAATAGAGAAGTTGGGGAGAAGCCCCCCAATTAATTCTATTATTTTCTATCGCTTTTTACATAGGCCTAATTAGCTAGAGGTTTACAATTCTAAAAATAGTTTCCTGATAGAAGAAATAGAGAGGTTGGGGCGAAGCACCCCAATTAATACTTATATTCTCTATCGCTTTTTACATAGGCCTAATTAGCTACAGTCTTACAATTCTAAAAATAGATTCCTGATAAAAGAAATAGAGAGGTTGGGGTGAAGCCCCCAAATTAATACTTTTATTCTCTATCGCTTTTTACATAGGCCTAATTAGCTAGAGTCTTACAATTCTAAAAATAGTTTCCTAATGAAACAAGTAGAGAGGTTGGGGAGAAGCCCCCCGATAAATACTTTTATTCTCTATCGCTTTTTACATAGGCCTAATTAGCTAGATACAATTCTAAAAATAGTTTCCTAATAAAACAAATAGAGAGGTTGGGGCAAAGCCCCCCAATTAATTCTATTATTTTCTTTCGCTTTTCACATAGGCCTAATTAGCTAGAGGCTTACAATCCTAAAAATAGTTTTGTGATAAAACAAATAGAGGGGTTGGGGCGAAGACCCCAATTAATACTTTTATTCTCTATCGCTTTTTACATAGGCCTAATTAGCTAGAGGCTTACAATTCTAAAAATAGTTTCCTATTAAAACAAACAGAGAGGTTGGGGCGAAGCCCCCCAATTAATACTTTTATTCTCTATCGCTTTTTACATAGTTCTAATTAGCTAGAGTCTTAGGATTCTAAAAATTTTTTTTCTAATAAAACAAATAGAGAGGTTGGGGAGAAGCCCCCCAATTAATACTTATATTCTCTATCGCTTTTTACATAGGCCTAATTAGCTAGATACTTTAAATTCTAAAAATAGTTTCCTAATAAAACATATAGAGTGGTTGGGGCAAAGCCCCCCAATTAATTCTATTATTTTCTATTGCTTTTTACATAGGCCTAATTAGCTAGAGGCTTACAATTCTAAAAATATATTCCTGATAAAAGAAATAGAGAAGTTGGAGAGAAGCCCCCCAATTAATACTTTATATTGCTATTGCTTTTTACATAGGCGTAATTAGCTAGAGGCTTACAATTCTAAAAATATTTTCCAGATAAAAAAATTAGAGAGGTAGGGGCGAAGCCCCCCAATTAATACTTTTATACTCTATCGCTGTTTACATAGGCCTAATTAGCTAGAGGCTCACAATTCTAAAAACAGTTTTCTGATAAAAGAAATAGAGGGGTTGGGGCAAAGTCCCCAATTAATACTTTTGTTTTTCTGTCGCTTTTTTACATAGGCCTATTTAGTTAGAAGCTTACAATTCTAAAAATAGTTTCCTAATTAAAGAAGTAGAGGTGTTCGGGGCGAAGCCACCAATTAATACCTTTGTTTTTCTGTCGCTCTTTTGCATAGTCCTAATTAGTTAGAAACTTACATTCTAAAAATAGTTTCCTAATAAAACAAAAAAGGTGTTGGGGGCGGAGCCCCCAATTAATACTTTTTTTTTCTGTCGCTTTTTTACATAGGCCTAATTAGTTAGAAGCTTATAAATCTAAAAATAGTTTCCTAATGAAACAAATAGAGTGGTTGGGTGCGAAGCCCCAAATTAATACTTTTGTTTTTCTATCTCTCCTTTTTACATAGAGGTTTACAATTCCAAAAGTACCCTCTCCTAACCATACAAAGAGGGAGGTTGTGGGCGAAGCCCCCAAATCAATTGTCTTACTAATCATTTTTGGATGTTGGAAGGCAGATAACATATACTAACAGCTTTCGATGTACATGTTTGAACAAGAATTCAGCGATGTTTTTCTTCCTTCCCTATTTCTACTACCACGTCTTTACTACCTTGCTGCTTTTTTTTGATGGGGGGGATGCTTTTTCTATTCCGCGCTGTAAACATACCTCTCGGCAGAGCGAGCCCTAATCCACTATTATAAATCACATAAAAACGAATACAACATATCTTTGTTTGAACACATGAAAATTTAAAAATTTCGAGTAATAACTCCGTAATTACAATTCTTTGCCATGCAATTTAACCCTGTAGGAATTTTTTTTCTCAATTTCACTTTGATATTTCCAAATTAAATTTGTAGGCGTTTGAAATACCCGCCATGGTGACATGCAAACAAACTTTGTTTCTCAATATTATTCAAGCAATAGGTACCGAGAGTTCAATGTCGGTAGTTTCATTTATCGAACTGCTACTTCCGTTGAACTTTTTTATGAGATATATAACTGGGGGTACCTATAATGCATCTGTTCCTTAATTTCTTCTTAATTCTATCTATAACAATAATCACCTAAAATGTTAGAATCTCAATGTCCGGAAATAGGAGCCATGGTCAAGGATGTATGTCCAGTGGTTCCTATTTCCGGACAAGTATACTGGAGTTTCCAAATATTTATCTATGGTTTCATTTATAAAATGCAGTCATTTTAGCGTATGAGTGTTGATATTTTAAACTCTAAGTTACACAATCACGATTTTAGTCGCTACCAAAAGCTTACCTAGTATGACAGGCCTGCAGAACCCGTAAGTAGGGGAAATATGACGTCAGCCTCACTCCACTTCTATTGGGGATGATCGACTTCCGCGTAGAGTTGTTTACATTCTCTGCCTGTGGCGGCACTGTAATTTTCGAAAAGAATTGTACCGGTAATAAATTAATTGTATTTATAATGCGTTATCTCGTTTTAAGGTTTACAATTATGCTAGATTTCCTTTCGGTAGTGTCTTTGAGATTTCTTTGCACCTAACCTGCTTTAGATTTTCGAAAACTTGCCTCCTACCATCACCTGCGGAAACATAAATTTATATCATTTAAGTAAGGAACCTTGAAAGCCACTAATAATTTCCATTCAAAATGAACACAACGAATGACGTCCTTAATTTAACAGGATATAAAAATGAATAATCAATATACAGTTCGTAATAATGAACTTACCCGAAAGCTTGTGCATTCCATAATTCTTAATATGGCCTTTGTTGAAATGTGGTTTAATATCGAAATGACGAGTAGAAATAAATTGAATGGAACACGGTAAACAAGCAATTCTTTCGTCTTCTTTAACAATAAAATAATCGTATTCCCATTTCCTTTGGAAGTAGTATTTTTTTCACGGGTTTAGATTTTACCATGTTCCAGTTCTGTTTAAACTGCAGTACGCGTATTATGTGTATACAGTGTGTGTGTGTGTATATATATATGTATATATATATATATATATATATATATATATATATATATATATATATATATAGCTGGAGTGCGTTACAATGTTTAATGGCAGCATTGACATCCGGTCATATAGCTATCACTCACTTATCAACTTAAAATTTATTTATCGTCCTATTACTAGTAAACCCAGTTAAGACCAGTAATGCAAGTTTTGTAAAAACAGGAATTAAAACTTTATTAATGCACGAAAAATCATAATAAATTCTTCAAATAAAGTAATTGGTTGGTTGCCTGCATGAAATATTTCGGACTTATTTCATTTTAGTAGAATACAGAGCACGGAAAGACAAGTCGGGGACTGTTCTTAACTTATTTTACACAAAAAGTGGACTTATTCGGCTTTACTAGTAAAAGGACGATATATACATAGGTAGACATGTCTTTTAACTAATTTATTTTCTCTTATTTTCTAAAGGTATGTTTCTAAGAATTTTATTATCTGTTCATTTCTAATTCTTGATAGCGTATTGTATACCTGCCGCCGCGAGAATGAATGTTGATGCAGCCGAGCGTAACTAGAACGTATGACCGCACTGGTAGAAAAGGTGGGTGGGGTAAGGAGGGGTTGTAAAGCAGTCGCTCTGAGGAGCTACAATTCTGCAGGTCTGTAGTATGAGAAATGTGAAGAAATATTTGAAAAGTCCGGAAATATGTCCTCCTACCCTAATATTTGGTTAGTCATTGTGTTTTGTTTAGTTTTATGGCCTACTCAACATGATTTTACCCATACTCATTTGTGTCAAATCTGAAGTCCACGAAACAAGTTTCATAAGTAATTAGGAGACAAGAAACGGGAGAATGTAAAAAGTTTCTACGCATTCATACTTACTGGCTTTTAAGGAACCCGGAGGTTCATTGCCGCCTTCACATAAGCCCGCCATTGGTCCCTATCCTGAGCAAGATTAATCCAGTCTCTATCATCATATCCCACCTCCCTAAAATCCATTTTAATATTATTTTCCCATCTACGTCTCGGCCTCCCCAAAGGTCTTTTTCCTTCCGGCCTCCAACTAACATTCTATATGCATTTCTGGATTCGCCCATACGTGCTACATACCCTGCCCATCTCAAACGTCTGGATTTAATGTTCCCAATTGTATCAGGCGAAGAATACAATGCGTGGAGTTCTGTGCTGTGTAACTTTCTCCATTCTCCTGTAACTTCATCCCTCTTAGCCACAAATATTTTCCTAAGCACCTTATTCTCAAACACCCTTAACCTTTGTTCCTCTCTCAAAGTGAGAGTCCAAGTTTCACAACCATAAAGAACAACCGGTAATATAACTGTTTTATAAATTCTAATTTTCAGATTTTTTGACAGCAGACTGGATGATAAAAGCTTCTCAACCGAATAATAATAGGCATTTCCCATATTTAATCTACGTTTAATTTCCTCCCGAGTATATTTGTTACTGTTGCTCCTAGATATTTGAATTTTTCCACCTCTTCCAAGGATAAATTTCCAATTTGTATATTTCCATTTCGTACAATATTCTGGTCTCGAGACATAATTATTATATTTTGTCTTTTCTTGATTTACTTCCAAATCTATCTCTTTACTTGCTTCAAGTAAAATTCCCGTGTTTTCCCTAATTGTTTGTGGGTTTTTCCTAACATATTCACGTCATCCGCGTAAACAAGCAGCTGGTGTAACCCGTTCAATTACAAACCCTCTCTATTATCCTGGACTTTCCTAATGGCATACTCTAGAGCAAAGTTAAAAATAAAGGTGATAGTGCATCTCCTTGCTTCAGCCCACAGTGAATTGGAAACGCATCTGACAGAAATTGACATATACGGACTCTGCTGTATGTTTCACTGAAACACATTTTAATTAATGGAACTAGTTTCTTGGGAATACCAAATTCAATAATAATTTCATATAAAACTTCTCTCTTAACCGAGTCATGTGCCTTTTTGAAATCTATGAATAACTGAGGCACTGTACCCTTATACTCCCATTTTCTAGAATTCATACGTAACATTTTATGGAGATTCGGAATATGTAAATTTTAATACAGTGGAATTAGTTAGGGACGCTCGGGTTTTCAAAAAGAATGATATTTAATCATATGACTTATTTTAATGTACACTACCGGTCAAAGGTTTTTGAACAGCTATGAAAACCACTATATACTTTATTTCAATATGCGAACACTTCGGAAAAACTAAATAGACCAACAAAATAAATATTAGCATTATGATATGTTGGACTATTCAAAACGAAATCCTTGTTTTAACCACATATCCATAGTTGTGATAGGTGATCGAAAACTTTTGACCGGTAGTGTACATTATACAATTATAAATTTACATTATATTGTAAAATTGTTAACGTTTTTGCCATTCAGTATTGCATCTTCAGACATTGATAATTAGAGATATATTTTGAAAAAATACATTGCATTAAAATTGCAGTGAAGATTTTTACATAATATCGAAGTATAGATTGTCGATGTCAATATAAAAAAAAAAAAAAAAAAAAAAAAAAACATTTAAAAGCGGTAAAACACTTAAGTGTACCAATTAAAATCAAAATTTCATATATGCAATTTAATTGAAATTAAGTTAAGTATCGATATCATATTACGTTATAATAAATATACATGAATATTGTTAATGAAATGCGTATATCTCTTGTATTACCTTTTAAATTATAATGTACATTTATAATTATATAATTTACTATTCTCCAAATTTAAAATACTATTTAAATACAATTTAAGATTCACAGAATTCCAAACTTTCAGAAACGCTGCATTATACGATTTTGCATTTATTGATAAGATAGTCATAAAACAATGTACTAATGTATTAAAACCAAAAACCTCATTGTCACCATTTTTAAATTGCATCGCGCGCGTTCGGTAGTATTTTTAAATATACCTGTCCAGTCGAGGCTTACTTATCAGCCCTTAATATACACATTTATTCCCAGAATCGCGATTGACACTACAAAACGTAAATGTTTTCATTCCCTACTTACTGTTGCAGTTTTCAAACAGGAATCGTAATTTAACTTAGAAAGCTTACCTCAGTGGGAAGAGGTCCATCCTGGTTGTCCCCTGAGAATCGAACCAAGCTCTGGAATACACATACTCTCCATAAACCGCTATCTTTGCTTGCTTTAAATGAAACCAAATATCATAATGGCGATCCAATACGTAATATTCATTGCTGAAGACTGCGTTGTTTGGGCGTTGTTACGTTGACAGATGAACGCGAATTCCATAGAGATTGAAAAAATGGAAATAGCATCAGTGAGTAGAAGTTGTAGGCAGCGTATGTAGGTAAGGTAGTAAGAAAAAATTGATAGTGCTTGGGTTGAGAACTTTCGACCTGATGTTAAACGCAGTCAACCGGCCGCAAGTGGATTTAAATATTGTCGTTTTCATATTATTTTCTATTTAAAGCGTATTTTTAAGTTTTCTAAAGAAATTCATATAATATATATATTTTATGAAGCAGTTATTTATTCCTTACATGTTACTTGATTTTTATCAGTATAAAAATCACAAATCTTTACTTTTTCTGAGAATATTAATTTCAAAATTCTTTGGCTTAGAGATCTTCTTCCTCCTCTTTTATTAATTTTGTAGCTGAAACTTCATTCAATACTATGTTGACTGCGTTTTCGTAATAGGAGCTGAACCTTAATGTTGCGACTGTGCTGTTAAGAAAACAGTTCTTCTCACGACGGGTCCTGGTCAATTTCCGAACCTTATGTGAATTAAGTCCCTGATCTAGATAAATTGAGTCCAGGGTTTTCCAGATACCACTCTCGAGTTTTGCTACCTGTATCAGACTATATTTGACTAAGAAGTTTTTTAGAAATATAAATGCGGAATATGCACGGTAAGACTTTCCTATGTTAAATTTCAACGTACCTCGTTTACATGTTTCGACCTATTTATGGGTCATCTTCAGAACTGGTCGTTGTTGGTCTTGGCGCACTTGTTCTGTTTCCTGTGAGGGTGTGTTCCTGTGGTAAAGTGTAGAGTCAAAGAGTGTGTGTGTTTTGAAGTTGAGTTGTGTGTTGAGGATTTCGTTATGGTGTGTTTTTGTGTGTCTGTATATTTCATATTGTTCTAATGTGTTTAGTTTCTGGCTTTTTGGTTGGATGTGTAGTATTTCCATATCTGTGTTGATGTCTCTGTGAGTGTGGTTAGAATTTGTGATGTGTTATGCATAATGGAGGTGTTTTGTAATTTTGTTATGGCTGTGATGTGTTCTTTGTAACGTGCTTGAAACGATCTGCCTGTCTGTCCTATGACAATGAAATACATAGGACAAGAAAACGGATACAACCCTAACGTAATAGACAATATAATACGTAAGACAAAACATAATCACAAAAAACATAAGAATAACTGTAAATGAGCACAAACGCTACTTAAGTGTAAATTATTCTGACATTTTGTATAATCGATTCCCTCATCGTTTCAAATGCATATCATTTTACCTTTCAGGTGTGTTTCCAAATTATATGTAATACGCTTTGTCACATCTGGCAACCTTTTCATAAGGGAAGCTAACTTTCTTCTTCTTCTTCTTCACAAACATAAGAACACAAAAAATACATCACACTAACATACGAAAATAAAAAACAAAAAAAAAAACACACATAAAATTGCAACCTCATTCAAGAAATTAAATTACAACATCGCATACAGAACACACAACACTCCACAAAAACATTTCAACACACAAACAACACAAACAAACAAATACAACCACACAGGCGTATACAAATTCAAATGTAACACCTGCAACAACTTCTACATAGGACAAACAGGCAGATCGTTTCAACCATGTTACAAAGAAGACATCACAGCCATAACAAAATTACAAAACACCTCCATTATGCATAACACATCACAAATGCTAACCACACTCACAGAGACATCAACACAGACATGGAAATACTACACATCCAACCAAAAAGCCAGAAACTAAACACATTAGAACAATATGAAATATACAGACCACAAAAACACACCCCAACGAAATCCTCAACACACAACTCAACTTCAAAACACACACACTCTTTGACTCTACACTTTACCACAGGAACACCCCTCACAGGAAACAGAACAAGTGCGCCAAGACCAACAACGACCAGTTCTGAAGATGACCCATAAATAGGTCGAAACATGTAAACGAGGTACCTACGTTGAAATTTAACACAGGAAAGTCTTACCATACATATTCCGAAGTGATACAGTGTTAGAAGTTGTGTAATCAAGATATACAGTATAATATAAATGCGTTAATATTTAAAGAAAAAAATTTAAATATTTGAATATTTTAATGAAGTGGACAAATTAAGCAATTATGCAAGAACGAGTAATCAAATACTGTATAAAACAAAATATTGAGGTCTCACTGACATCATGGAACTTCAGGTTTTTCTGTGTTCATGCGCTCCGTCTAGGGCTGGGGACGGAGCGGTTCGGTTCGCCGCAGGTACTGTGACGTCAGTACACGATTGATCCGAGTACAGTACCGAGTACAAATTTGTGGCGGCAGATTTAAAATTTGGATAGATTTAGTCGATTTTAGAACCTAATTTGAAAGTGAAACGAAGCGTGTTTTAAAAACTTTGTAGTAAAGCGTTTCGCTTTGTCAATTGACGAGAAAAAATGCTTCTCTTCATTACAAAATGGCGGTTGCAAATTATATTTGCGTGATTACAGGTATTTGCGGAGTTATTTTATATGAAAGGCCTATTTAACCTTTAGTGTTGTTATATATGACAGACGAAAGTGAAAAAGAAAATAGAAAGAAACGGGCTCCATGAAGCGCTACCTAAAGCCCTTAAGAATAACACACACAATTATTTACTATTACGGAAAGTGGATAAAATATTCAATAAAACGTGGAACCTTGAACTGAAGAACATAATGCTTATTTATTTTGTAACATGAATAGCCTTCCATACAACCATGTTCTCTTTGGTGAAGAGTAATATTATTGATAAATTAAAGTACAGTAGAACCCGATTATCTGCCACTCTATTAACCGACTGTCTTTCTCTTGGGTAAGTGTAAACTGCACAATTTGATCCGGAAAGTGCACACCGCTTTTCGAGGGACCCACTAATCCTACCCGGATATTGCACACTGATTCACAAGGATTATACTAATCCTACCCGGATACTGTACAATTGACAAAATATGTTTCTTTTGCATTTGGCTGACTTACATTGAAACTTCGCTTACTTCCTTCCTTCATTGCTTTGCAGTTTAATATAAGTATCAGTTTGTATGTCCACTAATTTATACAATGAGGATGACTGCTGTAATAACTGACATTAAAATGCTTGTGAAATGATTCACAGCCATTTGTTGTGCGAGAGGGCGATGCAGCCAATGCTGCCCATACAGTGGAAGGGAAAACTGCATCTTCGGAGATGTACGTTTCTAGTAAATAATCTGCAAATTTCTCAAGTCTTGTATCTATCGGCTCGTGACCAGAATATTGTACGAAATGGAATTATAAAAATTGGAAATTTATCTTTTCAAGAGGTGGAGAAGTTCAAATAACTGGGAGCAACAGTAACAAATATAAATGATACTCGGGAGGAAATTAAACACAGAATAAATATGGGAAATGCCTGTTATTATTCGGTTGAAAAATTTTATCATCCAGTCTGCTGTCAAAAAATCTGAAAGTTAGAATTTATAAAACAGTTATATTACCGGTTGTTCTTTATGGTTGTGAAACTTTGACTCTCACTTTGAGAGAGGAACAGAGACTACGGGTGTTTGAGAATAAGGTGCTTAGGAAAATATTTGGAGCTAAGAGGGATGAAGTTACAGGAGAATGGAGAAAGTTACACAACACAGAACTGCACGCACTGTATTCTTCACCTGACATAATTAGGAACATTAAATCCAGACGTTTGAGATGGGCAGGGCATGTAGCACGTATGGGCGAATCCAGAAATGCATATAGAGTGTTAGTTGGGAGGCCGGAGGGAAAGAGACCTTTAGGGAGGCCGAGACGTAGATGGGAAAATAATATTAAATTGGATTTGAGGGAGGTGGGATATGATGATAGAGATTGGATTAATCTTGCTCAGAATAGGGACCAATGGCGTGCTTATGTGAGGGCGGCAATGAACCTCCGGGTTCCTTAAAAGCCAGTAAGTAAGTAAGTAAGTAAGTAAGTAAGTATGTATCTATCGGTTTTACCTCAGCCAGTTCCATAGCGAAGTAATCCCCGACTTCCTCTGGATTTAAATACATTATTCCAAAAACCATCCTGAGCCACTGTCCTATCTCACTGTCTTCTTTGTACTCCGTCAGTCACACTGTATTTTACGCCACCATGCTTGCGCAAGATGTGCGTCTGCATCCCACAATCCGAAGCGAGCATGGGTTGTGACGTCACTGTTACGCGTGTCAACTAAGAGAATGCCTGCAAGAGCATGGAGACGAGTACTGTCGGTGACTCAGAAGAAAACTAGCACGGAGTGAGGGGAAAGAGTGGATAATAGATTACATTACGACAACAGTGCGATACTTGTACTACTAGTGAGTGGAAACATTATTTCCGTCTACTAGTAGTACTAGTATTGCACTGTTTTCGTAACGGTATCTGTTTACCACCCTTTCTTCTGTTCCCTTCCGCGGTCGTCTTCTCCTGAGTCACCGACTATACCTGTGTGTTGCTTTCTTTTACAGCAGTAAGATGCCACACTTCACCCCTATTTTTTTGTAGTGTTGTTCAGACCGTCGCGCTCAGAAGCATTCTCCGTAATTTCGAGTCGCATGTGAGAAGTTATATATAGAGAGTGTAAAGTGTATCAGTAACAGTTATGTTTTCTTCAATGTACATGTTTGTCGAATGTTTGTATTAGTTTGTGAAGGTACCAGGTAGTAACTAATAATACAATAAATTATATAATATAGAACAACGTCTACATGTATTATAAAAGAGCTTGTGTTGAAGCCCTTTTCCGCTCATTCTTTCCAAGAAAAAAATGAGATAATTAAAAATGGACGGCCAACACCAGAACTACCGAACTTGGTTCAAAAGACCAGTAAATTTACTAGACATTTTCATGGCGAAGTGCATCAACATCGGTTAAAAACGCAGTAATCATAGATTACGAAACGACGGTTAAACAGTAACGGTGGTTAAAATGTAATTTCTGTGCATCATTCATAATCACCGATTACTTAACATTGGTTAACTGACACCTCATTTAACCAGAGTAAAGTCTATGATGGTACACTGTTTCTACAAAATGACAAAAGGAAAGCATCCATACCGCTGCAAAGATAATAGTCAACGTCTAAAAACGACTGCGCTCACTCCGTTCTACATCGAAATGAACATGTCCTACATTTTCGCGTTGCATTTGTTTGCCTTTGGGCGATGTTATATTTGCGAGTTGCATTTCTTTGTTTTTCAGTGCTGTTAGGTTAAAATCGTACAAAATAGAAAATTGAATCCAAAAACGATTATATTCCAATATGAGGTTAAAGTATCGATAGACTTACTTACTATATTTAAATATATTACATAAAAAAGAAGGAATATCCATAAAGGAAAAGGATGGAGAAGATTAGTAGGAATGTGTGTACGATCCAGGACCTCATTTACACCAGGTTACTGTTCATTATCCTAAGATCCATCCATAACTTCTCTTTGTTCAGCCAGTGACATAGAGAAAGAGATATTCAAGTATTCCCTCTTAAAATATAGAAAACAAGTTACATAGAATCGTAACATAAGCAACCGATCAATAGAAGAAATATGATTGTTTTTGTGTTATTTCAAGTGAGCCATTTGTAGATTTTGTTAAACGACATCCTCCTGAAATTTTCTGTCTCGTAAGAATTCTCTCTTTCCACTATAGAAACTTCACACTCACGCTCTAGGCCTATCCAAGTAATTCAAGTACTGTACAATAATAATCGTCTTCGAAATAAACATCTGTGGCTCTGGCCGCCATTTTGCTTTACTTCCTCTACTAATCACTGGTTATCTCCTTTAACCGCTCGAATATGGCCGGTTAGAGATTACTGTGGTTAACCTTCTATTTAAGTCGTATCCGAGGTCGATCCACCATAAAAATGCTTAACCAGGGGTTAGGTGACAATTTTAACTAGTGGTTACACTAACCGACGTTGATGCACGTGGGCATCAGTCTAATATGTATAGCAAATGTGACTGGTTAGCCGGCAGCGCTGAGCTAAATGCGGTGTTTTGCTGGTACTGTCTGTTGTTTGGAAAGGATAGAAATACTAGTTGGACCAGAACTGGGTACACGCATTTGGGAAATTTAGTACAATCTATAGCCGAGCACGGGCTGTCTGTTAACCACCTATGATCGTCTGTAGCTATAGCTGCTTTTGGGGAAAATAGAATAGAAGCTGCACTTGATCACCAGCTTAAAAATGAAATATCTCTACACAATCAAAAGGTAAAACGGAACAGGGACATCCTTAAAAGGCTTATTGATGCAGTGTGTTTTCTGGTAAAACAAGAGTTGGCCTTTCGAAGCCATGATGAAACAGAAAATTCTGTTAATCGGGGCAATTATGTGGAATTGTTGAAGTATACTGTAGAATATGATCCTCTTTTAGCGGAGCATTTAGAAACCTCTACTGTGTTTAAAGGAATTTCTAATCGAATCCAAAATGACCTAATCCAAGCTGTAGGTTCCACCGTTTTATCAGCTATAAAGCAGGAAATTATTGAAGTTCCTTTTGTAGCCGTCATGGTTGACGAAACTTCAGATGTGGCAAATAAAGCACAGTTTTCTATTGACCTGCGTTATGTACATGAAGGAGAGATAAAGGAAAGATTCTTGGGGTTCTGTGATATAAGTAGTGACAAACATGCCCAAGCTATTGCAGAACTTATCCGGCACTTCTTATCAGAATTCGGATGTAATGAAAAATTGATAGCACAAACGTATGACGGTGCAGCGACGATGGCGGCAAGTTTGAATGGAGTACAAGCATTAATCAAAGTCACACATCCAGAAGCCCTATTTTTTCACTGTTATGCCCATGCACTGAACCTCGGTTTGTCTCAAAGCACCAGCCAAATACCTGAGTGTAAAATATTTTTAGTACGCTTAATGGACTTGCAGCTTTTTTTTTCAAGGTCACCGAAACGTGCTAACTTTTTGAATCAATTTTTGCAACATCGTCTTCCACACGTCTGTCCAACGCGATGGAATTATTCATCAAGACTGGTAAACACTGTGTGCAGGAACAGAATTCAACTTCGTAATGTGTTTTGTGCTATGCTGGAACACCCTCAAGAAATTGAGTCAGATATTTTAGCACCAATTAATGGCTTTTTGACACTTTGGAAGATTTCAAATTTGTTTCTCTCTTAAATACGTTTGACAAAATATTTACCTTCACCGATGTATTGTACAACATCCTACAGAACCAAGCAAATGATATTCTGTACTGTCAACAGAAAATACAAGAAACTCGCCGTTCCATAGCCGCATTACGTGACGATTATGAAGGGGTTTTCCAAGAAACCGCGTCTCAATTAGGTGAGCCTTCGAAGAGAAAAAATATCAACTATAAACGCATCTATTGCGAAGTGTTTGATAATATTGATAACCACTTGGATGTAAGATTTCAAGATTATTTTAAACTGAAATTTGTAAATTTATTGTCGCCTCGAAACTATGAAAAATATTCTAACCAATTCCCAGAAAGTTGCTTTCAGAGTCTCATAGATACATATGGAAAATTTTTCGACATCATTCGATTGAAAAATGAGCTGATTGTAGTGTACAGCAATGAAGAGTTTAGAAATAAAAGCATGAGTGAACTTGCAGAACTATTGAGTGCTAGTTCAATGCTGAAAAAAAGTTTTCAGCAGTTTAATGTGTTAGTGACATTACTGTGTACAATTCCTACGTCTTCAGTAGAAAGGTCGTTTTCAACGCTGAAGAGAATCAAAAGCTACTCTCGAATTTCTACTGGAGAAGAGAGACTATCTCATCTTGGAATTATTTCAATTGAAGCGCGCCTACTAGGAGAACTCAGGAAGAAGAAAGAGTTCTTTGATGAGGTGGTAATCAAATTTGCATCCCAGGAGAGGAGGATTGAATTTCAGTTCCGTTGATCTTGCTGTGAGAAGTGCCAAGGGTGAGTTTAAAGCCAGAAGCTTGTTATTTTATATTAAATGTTGTTTAATGGTAGCTTTAAGAAATTTAAATTGATATTAGGTCTAATTATTTTAATATATGTTCTTTTAAATTATTATCAGTTATGATTTTATCAAGCCAAGCCCCTTGATTTACTATTGTTTACCTAAGAATTATAATATTCAGTGCTTCGGCTGTCTGAATGGTCACCTCACGCCACTGCATTGGTGTTGACGTGTTAGATAGGACATTCTTTACAGACGAAGCTTGGCTTCATCTTTTAAGTTACGTAAATTCCCAGAATACACGGATCTGGTCCTACGAAAACCCTTATGCAATACGTGAAACGCCATTGCACTCCCAAAAAATTGGGGTATGGTGTACCATTTCACGAGCACGCATTATAGGACCAATTTTTTTTAGTGACAAAGTAAACTCTGAAGTTTATTGCTCTGATATACTGTTTCCTTTTATTGGGCAATAAAATGAAATCGAATTAAATAGCTGTTTCTTTTAACAAGATCCATGCAATTGTTAGAAAGGTTTTCGGTGAAAGAATAATTTCACAAGGATTGTGGCCACCGACATCCCGCGATCTGACGCCCCCTGATTATTTCTTTTGGGGAGAAGCTAAATTTAAAGTGTACCAGAACAATCCTATCACGATCGATGAATTAAGATATGCAATAACAGAAGTTTTCAATTCAGTGAGTCAGGAAACTTTGATCAAGGTTTTTGAAAATAAGGTGAAGCGGGTAGACCAATGTCTTCAAGAAAATGGACGACATTTTTAACATCTTCTGTAGAGTAGGTAAGTGTTCTGGAATTTCAATATTATTTATTTATTATTGCCATATTTAGGATCCGTCGCACCCTATTATTTCCTGGCCTAGTTGCCTGATAAGTGATGCCCTATTGGTATCGCTTGTGAGGTTCAAAGCTGTCTTCGGACAGTTGACTAAACAACGATCATCCTCCGTATCCAGCGCGCTCTCGTTTACTTCACTAGCCCAGCCAGTAGCACTACTCCATTCTCCATATCTAGCGCGCTCTCGCTTATTCCACTAGTGCGGAGAAAGTTCTGACTCACTCATTAGGACATTTTTTTCTAGAGAGTGTTACTAAGGATATTTACTCTTACACAGTACAGTCTACTGTTCGAGTTGTACTTCATAGACCCCATAACTTATAGCTTATATGAATTATTTTTCACGGATATGAAAATAAATCGCGTTATTTTATTTTATTTCATTTTAAATCCACCACCAACAGAAGCAGGCTTCCAATTACAGGTGGCTTACGTAGATATATACACAAAATACATAATAAGAGAAAAAAACAACAAAACAAACAACACAAACGAAAGAAAGAAAATACATAATGGTAATAGATGCTACAATATAATATTACAGTTAATATAGTGCCAAATGTCAATATAATGATGCAAAATTATTTAAAAACTAGAGTAAAAACATTATAATACACTTCTTCATAATTTAAATATCTAAGGAAATACAATTATTTTTAATATTGTATGAAAATTTTCAATTGTTAAACTGAAATCCAATTGAGAATCACAGTTTAAAGACAGAGAGTTGTAAGTATTACACATAACAATGGAGAGTTCTTGAAGAAAACAGTTCTAGGAATAGGAATAACAAAAGGTTGCCTATGACGTAATTGTGTTCTTTTTACATTGAACTGAAGGAATTTAAGAAAATCACAGTTATTCAATATACCGTTAACAGTCTTATAGAGTAAAATTTGGCTATTTATTAATCGTCGAGATTTTAAAGTTTTATAATTAAATTCAAAAAGAAACTGATTATATGAAATTTGCTTGTCATAAGACGACACGTGATGTTTTTTTTTAATATAAATAACGTAAAAATCTTTTCTGTATCCTTTCTATTTGCATCTGATGGGACTGGAACTGAGGTGACCATATTACAGACGTATACTCTAGCTTATTTCTAACTAGAGTTTTATATAGAGTATCAATAGTATTTATATTTTTAATTCTTTTGTATTTCTGATTATAAATCCTAATTTTCTATATGCAACAATTACCACATGATTTAAGTGCATTTTAAAACATAAGTTGTGTGTAAAATAAATACCCAAATCCTTAAATGATTCTACTCTAGGTAACTTCGCACCATTAATTTCATACGAATTTTGAGCAACTAAGTATAGAAAAATGTGTAAATCATTAATTGGTTTGGGGAAAGAGAAACTATGGTTCATCTTGCATCAGAATACGAGAGTTACAACTGTGTGCAATTTAATATAAATTAAGGATAAGTGTATAAAATATGTAAGTCTTCAACACGAGACCTATCTTTCCACATACAGCCATTACAATGAATTTTCTTGCCCCTTAAAACTCGTTGTTGACAACCTGACTTAAATTAGTCAACTTGTGATCCTCTACCCAGCGTGTTAAATACAAGATCATGGCGGAAAATACGAAAGTGAAAGTATTATTTACTAAATTTACGAAAATATTTTATGGTCGGATTATCCGATTTTTCGATTAACCGTTCAGCCCATCCCCTTGTTTACCACGGATAATAGAGGTTCTACTGTAATTAGGTAAAATAAATCATAGAAATAAATACAAATAAAATGATAACTCATGAGGTAACATAAATCCAATAAACACGAATAGAAAATATAATGCACTTTCTTCTTTAACATAGGCCTACTCGTATTTCAATATTAACAGGATTAATCCACTCTCTACAATAATATTCCACCTCCCTCAAATCCATTTTAATATTACGTCTCGGCCTCCGCAAAGGTCTTATTTTCTCTGGCCTCCCAACTAACACTCTATATGCATTTCTGGATTCGCCCATACATGCTACATGCCCTGCCCATCTCAAACGTCTGGATTTAATGTTCCTAATTATGTCAGGTGAAGAGTAATATGCATGCAGTTCTGCGTTATGTAACTTTCTCCATTCTCCTGTAACTTCATCCCTCTTAGCCCCAAATATTTTCCTAAGCACCTTATTCTCAAACACTCTTAACCTCTGTTCCTCTTTCAAAGTGAGAATCCAAGTTTCACAAACATACAGAAAAACCGGTAGTATAATTGTTTTAATAAATTCTAACTTTAGCTTCTTTTGAGAGCAGACTGGATGATAAAAGTTTCTCAACCGAATAATAACAGACATTTCCCATATTTATTCTGCAAAGGATAAATTTCCAATTTTCATATTTCTATTTCGTACAATATTCTGGTCTCGAGACATAATTATTATACTTTGTCTTTTCTTTATTTCTTCCAAGCCTATCTCTTTACTTGCTTCAAGTAAAATTCCCATATTTTCCCTAACAGTTTGTGGATTTTCTCCTAACATAACGCGTCATCCGCGAAAACAAGGACCCGATGTAACCCGTTCAATTGCAAACCTTCTCTGTTATTCTGGACTTCAATAATAATAATAATAATAATAATAATAATAATAATAATAATAATAACAATAATAATAATAATAATACTGTCAATGTTCACTAGGCCCACTTGACAGGTCATATATACTGTAGGATGAATTCCTCTTCAAAAATATTAGGGTTTCAGCCCGCCTTGGGGATAAGGATGATATCCTGTTGGGAATAATTTGTCCTGCAGCAGGAAATATTTAAATACAATAGTCCTTACGTCGTCGTCTGCTAGACCTAAGTGAGGCACGTGAACTCTGTTTGAACTGACCGGTAACGGCTACGGTTAACCGAGTAACTTCGGTGCTCCGCTGCTAGCACATTAAATCGCTAGAACAGAGTTATAGGTCGCGCCAGGGATTTTGGCAGATGGATTTTCTTAATGTGAACTGGAGAGCGAGTTCTCACCGCTGCAAGATCGGCTGTTATCTCTGTCGCAGTGGAATGGGTAGGACATAAGAGTAAACATGCACGCCAGAGTATTTGTGCACTCTGGACAAAACTAAACAAATATTACAGTAGTCTATATGTGTCTTTGGTATTCCCAAGAAACTTGTTCGATTAATTAAAATGTGTCTCAATGAAACATACAGCAGAGTCCGTATAGGCCAGTTTCTATCTGATGCTTTTCCAATTCACTGCGGGCTAAAACAAGGAGATGCACTATCACCTTTAGTTTTTAACTTCGCTCTAGAATATGCCATTAGGAAAGTTCAGGATAACATAGAGGGTTTGGAATTGAACGGGTTAAATCAGCTTTTTTTCTGTGCGGATGACGTGAATATGTTAGGAAAAACTCCACAAACGATTAGGGAAAACACGGAAATTTTACTTGAAGCAAATAAAGCGATAGGTTTGGTAGTAAATCCCGAAAAGACAAAGTATATGATTATGTCGCGTGACCAGAATATTTACGAAATGGAAATATAATCTGTTATATATATGGAAATGTATATGTATATGGAAATATGTTAATCCTTAGTCAATAGATAAGACTGAGTTTTACGAAATACGAACATTAAGGGATGGAAAATGGGAGGCAGTAATGATCAAAATAATTATACCGATTTATTTTGTTTAACCAGCAGACGTGCAGCCTTTAAATTTAAAACAAAGATTCACTCATAAAATTGGGTTAGACTATTCATTTCATCTCTCGGAATTGTTTCTAAAATGTATAAGGAAAGTAAAAAAAATCAATTTCATGTAGGCTACTCCCTTGAAATAACTTTTTTTTTTTTTTTTACTGAGTCGACGATTAACTAGAGACGTAAAATTTAAAATGAAGGTTACTCTCTACAACATTAGTTAAACATTCTTAGATTTTTTGAATACCATCTCCTAAGGTACTGATGAAAAGGCAGAAGGGAGTAAGAAATCTCATGTCATCCGATCTCGATGAAAGTCGATATCTGGGGATCTTTGCGATCACAGAATACGAATAAGGTATTATTTAGTCGACTTTGTCCCTAAAGTGGTGGAGTGGGACAAAAATGGGTGAAAAATTAAATTAGATATCTTAGGGGTTTTCGAGACGAAAATTACGAATAATACAATTTGTGATGGCAGTTTCAGTACTATGAATTATATTTAAAAAAATTAAACATCGGATATCGCACAGGTAACACATGTACAGTATTTAAGGGGGTATGTAACACCTTTTGATAGTAGGCCTATACATTTAGTAAAATCCAAAGTGTAATTTCTACATATTCTGAATGAATGTTGTGCTGAAATTTAATATAGTCATCAGCCAATACCTCTAGATTAATAAACAACTTTTTAGAATCCATAAAATACAGTATTAATTGTGAATGGTAATTATATTTTTCAATTGGTGCAATTTGTGCAGGGAAAATTGGTTTCTCCGATATTTTGTACGATTTCGAATATTTTAAAATGCTTTCTTCTCTGTTCTATTCACAATGTGCGTGTGAAGAAATTATTGCCCTTGTACTATCCATTACAATCCTATTTATTATACTCTTATATAAATCTAACTTCCGCAGCATGCAATTTTACCCAATTAACCAAATTATATTTTGATTATTAAGAAGAATCGTAATTTTATTAACTTGAATTGTCGCACCACCAGTAGACGATCCCTAGATTATTACTGGACAAATCTTGTATATTGATCTGGTAAGGGTAGGATTTTCCTTTTAATTAAGAATTAATTTAATTTAGAAAATGTAGGAGACGTATTGTAAAATCATTGCTAACGGAAGTCATTCACATTTATTAAAGGTATTCTTTGAGTAGGACTGTACCGTGGTGTGTTTCATAATAAAGATAATTGATATGAGCTGCTGTTATGAAAATATGAACGACTCAGAATGTTATCGCATCTCATTCTCGCAGCTTACACAAACAATATTGGCTCGCCTACTGGAAATGTCATCGAGGTCATCTGCCAAAATTGGTGCCTCCGACTATACTCGACAGTTCTACTCGCTCCGTCTCTAGCTCTAGCTCCGTCGGCGTTAATTCCACTTTCAGGCGCTAGATGTTAGTGTAATCGAACACAGCCCAGAGTCCGTGGATATACCAGAGTAGCGCAATCACCAAGTCGGCCGCCATTGTTAGTCCTTTCCAACACGCTAGGGATAGGAATATTTAAAGTAAAACTAAGATATTTTTAATTTGAAGGGAAAAAAACGTCTAAAGGATCTTCTTACATTATAGAACATTATTGGCAGTCAACATATTGTGACAGCGACGTGAGAATCGAACTCACGACCAGCGTCCCGCAAGAAAGCAGATCGCACAGGCTCCACGGAACATTGAGTGACGTCGCGCGGTGGAGAGAAGAGAGAGGGTGTATTACGTCAACGCGACGAGTTTGCGCGCGCATCTGGTGCTGGTAGAAAGGAGAGGGCTCTGGATTTCTCTGGAGAGCCATCTCTAGAGACGCGTGGAACTTTCGAGGCTACGTCGCTGTGGTTATAAATTACGGACGCGAAGGAACGACAGCAGTTTGCAGTTGCAGTTTGCAGTTTTCAGTTATTCAGTCAGTGAGTAAGCCAGAGCAAGCAAGCCAGACTTGTGTGCCGGAGTTCGACTCGAGTGTGCGTCCGCATCTGCGTCAGCATCCGAAGGCTTGAGGTCGAGTGCAGTGGACCGCAGTTGGAGGGACCTGAGTTCGAGTGCAGTGGACCGCAGTTGGAGGGACCCGAGTTCGAGTACAGTGAACTGTCTCTGAAGGTCTGTGGTTCGAGATACTGTGAACTCGAGTGACTGAGATAGAAGAACTGTGAACTGAGAACGGGTAGTTCTGATTTGTAAATAGTGCTTTGTAAATATTAGTTAAGATTAACAGTTCATTGTTGTGCGTAATAGTCCAAGTAAATTGTCATTGTCGTCGGTGGAGTGCTATAACGAATACTTTGTTGAGTGAAGATCCAATTGCTGACGAGAGCGTTTAAGGTGAATTGTAGAAAGGAATTATTGTTGTGACGAATAAATTACATTGTTGTTACTAATAAAGTTCACAATATTAATGTAAAAAAACTTCATTTAATAGTTATAATAGCATAAATATACATTTAAGTGTTCAATACACTCCTTCATAAACGTCACAGTTGTAGGTATTACAGCAACAAGAACTTAATAAATTACAAGTAACAAATTAAAACAACAATGTTGCAAATAAAATAACAATAAATCTAAACATTTCCAACAACATTCCTCGTGCGAACTCTCCGGCTTCCGCATATAAGGGGACACTATACTGAAATTTCTCGAAGTTCATTAGCATTAAGAGTTCACAACAGTGAAATCCATAACTACCATACTTACGAAGCTAGATTCATCAAACTTTTATCACTGATATATCTGCTTAATAGTGACAAGTGTACAAAATTGCATCCGCGTATGATACGTGGTTTGAATTTTATTAAATTACTATATAAAAAGGCGCTTGCACTACAATTGACATTATTCTTAAGTGATTGTCACTTATATGGATGCTTACATACATGGAATCAAAGCTTACTATAGGGTTTGCTGTAAAATTAATCAGTAAATTACTAGAATTTTTTATTATAAAAATAAAAAATTAATAGCCATAAAATTTCCTAGTCATTTACCCATTCGCTGTACAGAAAATTCCAATAGTAATGTTTGTTCCAATGTATATAAAGAATCATATAAGTGAATACCAATTAAAAATAATGTAAATTGTGACGCAAGGGACTTTTTGTATAAAGCAATACAATATTATTCTATTAAGTTATTAATAAAATGCAAACCACTTATCATAGAGAGAGACGAAATTTTGTACATGTGTTATTATCAACTTCATATACTAGTGGTAAACATTTTGTGAATTTAGCTTTAAAAATATGGAAGGTAGTAATTTCAGTATAATGTCCCCAAGGATACACTGACGTGAGGTTTTGTCATTTTTGGTCAAAAAATCGTTTCTTTGTTTTTGCCTTTAAATTCATTTTTGGTCTAAAGATGCCCTCTCCCAATTTTCATGACCATACGACCGGTCTATCAGCTATTTAGGGTCACATTTTAAAGATTTTGTACTACGTGCATGAATTTTTGTAGAGGTTTTTTTAATTTATTTATTTTATATCGTTTTAGCTTAGGAAGTCATATCGCGAAAAATATATAAACAATTCTTACAGTTTACATAGAGTTTACTGTATTACAATAATCATTAGAGGTTTTTGAATATGTTCTTAACAAAACTTACTATCAGGATTATACCTAACACTCATATTTTTTGTTGTTGCTGTTTAGTTAAATATCCGAAGACATGTTTGAATCTCATAAGTACCACCAATAAGGCATCACTCGTGAGACAACTAGGCCAGGAGATAATGGGATAGGGTGGCCAGTTCCTTTCTCCCTCCAATGCATATCTACTTCGCCGATTAGCTACATATTCCACTAGTCAGACTTGAGATACATACAAACAATTGTTCTTCCTCTGACACAAATCGTCAAGTGAGATGTACTACCTGATAATATATATGCATATCAGCCAGAATATCAATAAAAGGTATTTTTAATACTATTTTTTTACGCTCGAGTTGAATTTTTTTTCTGTTTTTACACTTTTAGTGCATTAAATATTTTTAATTATTTTTTTTTTTTGTAAAATGAAAGGAAAATTGTATAGTAAATTTTGTTTCTGAAGGTCTGACAAGTATGTAGGCAAAAATTCTGGTCATAATAGTAGCAATTTTTGAAAACCTAAATTTACACAATTTAAAATTACAAATTAAAAGTACAAAATTTCAGAGATCTACCTAGAATAGTTTAAAAAATTGAAATTTCACATCAGTCTAACCTTAATAGGGTTTCTAGTTTCTACGGTCTTTGTATTTTCCAATCGAGCCAAACAATACAATCTTGTCTCAAGAATGAATTCAGAACTTCACAAATATATTATGTCATTCTTGCAAGTAGCAAATAGGATTAAATTCAGAAATGCTTGATTTGAAAGGGAGAAGATGGTAAAAATTTGACACTGATCCTAATTGGTACGTGATTTAAATTTGTTTTATGTAGAAATGTCATTGCTGAAATAACTTAAATTCTACATTAGTTATAATAAAAATATTTTGGGGCCCAATTTTTGAAAAAATAAATATAAAAAGACAGTCATTCATTAATCTCACAATGTATGCTCGCTTAGGTAGCGGATCGTTCCTTTTTACATTTATAGTCACTTCTTTCCTTTTTCCTTATTTCTTTCACCTTGTCACAGAGAAAACAAATGTGCGCTTTTTCAGTTCTCTGTAAACAGTTCTGAACACAGCAGCATTGCATTTTTTCGCATTTAAATTACATTCTTTCCCTATGCAACTGTATACTGCATAGCGCGCGCTGGACTAACAATGGCGGATTTGTCGGCATTTGCCGGCTCAAACGATTGCGGTACTCTGGATATCCAATCCTGAATTTAATCCTAATTGTTATTTACCAGAATGCCATAAGATATCTGCGAAAGTTCTCAATTCATTCTTGAGACAAGATTGTATTGTTCGACTCGATTGGAAAATACAGAAACCATACAAATTCTATTAAGGGGACATTATATATTCAAATTACTAACTTCCATATTTTTAAAGCTCAATTCACAAAATATTTATCACTAGTATATCAGGTTAGTAATAACACATGTACAAAATTTCATCCCTCTATGATAAGTGGTTTGCATTTTATTAATATCTTAATAAAATATTGTATTGCTTTTTATTATAAGAAGTCTCTTTCGCCACAGTTTACATTATTTTTAATTGATATTCACTTATATGATTCTCTATATACATTGGAACAAATATTACTATTGGAATTTTCTGTACAGTGAATGGGTAAATTACTGGGATTTTTTTATAACCTAATTTTATTTTATAATAAAAAATTCTAGTAATTTACTGATTAATTTTATAGCAAAACCCTATAGTAAGCTTTGAGCCCATGTATGTAAGGGTACATATAAGTGAATATCACTAAGAATAATATAAATTGTAGTGCAAGAGACGCTTTATATAAAGCGATTCAATATTTTAATAAAGTGCAAACCACTTATCATATATGGATGAAATGTTGTACATTTGTCACTATTAATTTACCAGTGATCGAAATATGGCGGATCTAGCTAGCTTCATAAGCTTGGTAGTTATTGATTTCACTATTGTGCACTCTTAAAACTAAGGAACTTGGAGAAATTTCAGTATAGTGTCCACTTAAAGGCGGAAGCCGGATAGTATGCACGAGAAATGCAGTTGGAAATGTTCATATTTATTATTGTTTTATTTGCAACATTGTTGTTTTCATTTATTACTTGTAATTTATTAAGTTCATGTTGCTGTAATACCTGTAACTGTGATATGTATGAAGGAGTGTGTTGAACACTTAAGTGTGTAACAGTAGCGGACGGTGGGTTTGAAAGTTGAGGAGGCCAAGACGTGAATGATGAGACTATAAAAATAGAAGGTCTGTGACGTATCTCATTACCAAGCGCAGAATTTATAGATTTTAAGAAATTAAAATTAGGTTTTCCAATTTATGTTTTAGGATTTTAAATCTTATGTTAGGAAGTTACATGATTTTACGGGAAAAAATAAATATAAACAACACACTGTTAATATTATTACAACAGCTTGGTAAAGATCAGTGGCGTAGCATGAAATTTTGAGCAGGGGAAGCTAACTCAAGTTGACTTTCATGTACATATGAGAAAACGTATTACAAAAATATAGTCTTAAAATAAATAGTAGTCAATGTCAAGCCAGCAGTCCGAAGATTGGTTGGAACCTCGTAACACCAATAAGGCATGACCTCAAATGGTACGTAGTAAAATATGATTTCATGGTTTACACATATCTCTAATAAATAGACACGGTCATTTGTTTTTTAAATCGCACTTTTGTTCGTAAGTCAGTCTTGATAATAGAATTGTCCTAAAACTTCAAGTAAATTGGTGTCAGGAACTGTTATTTCACTCATTATTCATTATATCAGCCACAATGCACACTAGCACTTCAACTGAACAAACCCTCACGAAAGGGATAACTCGGAAACTTTGAATGTAAAAGCTAGCTTCTTCCGTGCCTTGCGACAAGGGTAGTTTAGTTACAAAGGGATGGAGAATCTGCGGGATGGGTTACACAGAAGAATGAGTGAAAGAAACCAGTCTGCTTGGAAGCTGGTGTGTACAGGCTTCTTGTTTACTGCTGCATCACAAATCATCCTGAGCTGCCGCATCACAATATTTAACGCATAAATATAAACTCTATTAAAATTAATAAATAATTTTTTTTCATAAACGGCAGGTTTATTTTGAAATTATTATTAACTGGGGAAGCTGAGCTTTTTAGCTTACAGTGACGCTACGCCACTGGTAAAGATTGCCTCTCTTGAGGACACTGTAAGTCCTAACCTACGAATTAGGTCTTTTTAGGTCATATTGAATTTAAGAATGATACTCTTTGCTACATAAAACGAACAAGAAAAGCAATATTTCGAGAGTAACAAGATAGCAACAAAATTGATTCGAACCAAGAATCCGGGTCTTGCTCATTATTATTACATAGTCTAGTTTTACAGCAAATTAACTCGACGTTCCTCTTTCTTCGCAAACCGATCAAATAGGTCACAGCATACTGAATAACTGCTACTAGAAGATGTTAGAGACAAATCTGCATTTCTTTCTAAACTCTCGATATATTTAAAATACTGTATAAGTAAATACATCTCGTAACACAAAAGAATAAAATAACAAGAACACCCGCAAACAAGAGAAATCGAACAACATAAATGAAAACTTTTACGCAGGGAGAGAAAACTAACAACACGTGAATCAATTTTCTGAAACTACGAAGAGAGAAAGAGAGAGAGCTTCCCAATACAGCCGAAACCAGCCGTGACTATAAGCAGTACAGTTGTCAGCGGTGGGTAGGACGTCTCCAAATCGGCTCCCCTCGCGCGTTCTAGTCAAGTTTAAACGCTCTTCTAACCAGCTATCTTATTGGTTGAACTGCTGTTGTCATGGTTACCGGGGAGTAGCGTAATGCATCCGATTCATCTCTCCCGCTCTTGCATAGACACTGCAGGCCGCTAGATGTCGACCGTACAGGTTACAGCTCTATCTGTTACTTTTCAGTACGAATTATTTGTACTATCTACAATCGATGCTACAGTATAGCGAGCGGGCATCACCAACTGAATGTGGTCAACTTTACGTTATTTCTCAGTCGTAGTGAATAGTAAAATTAATATAAAAGGAAAAAGTTTGTCATTTGCTGTAACTTGTCTGTGATCTTAATTCAGCTGAAATTATTACTGCCATATTGTGTTATAGTAAACTATTAGGGGAGGCACGGCCTCTCTTGCTTCCCCTGAAAATCCTCCGCTGGTGTGTAATTATGGTGTAATAATTATTAAATTAATTTTTATATATTAGTATGTTGACTGACAATAATATTCTAAAACATAATAAGATCCTTTGGAACTTTTTGCCCTTCAGATTAAAAATATCTGAGTTTTACTTTAAATATTCCTATCCCAAGCGTGTTGAAAAAGAATAACAATGGCGGCCGACTCGGTGATTGCGCTACTCTGCTATATCCACAGACTCTGGCACAGTCAAGAGTTCCTCGATAATTTAATACAGGAGTTGAGACACAGGATCCAAACATCGCCTATCTTGTTGCATAATCCAATAAAGGCTTTGCTTTGAATGAATTCAAGTTAACAGCTTTTCCTTATTTCTCAATGATAACCTAGCTGTGATAACTTAATAATGTTTATGTTTTACATATAACAATGCATAACAAATTTTAACTTTTTTCTTGCGCTGGGCATGTGATACATGTTTTCTATATAATTTGAGCCTCCTGAATTCGAATATGACAATAAAAAGCAGTTGTTGGTTACGGTTTTTGAGAAATTTTCGAATTTATATCTATTCAAAATATTGCTTTATATAATGATAATAAGGTTGAATATTCACTGTTCAGAAGATTACAGCTTTGATAATCCATGTTGAATCTTTCGTACATTACTTTTAACACTTAAATATAAATAATTAATTAAATGGCGATTTTACTTGTGTTAATTATGTAAGCATGTGCGGCTTACAGCTGTTTCGGTGTTATTCGACACCATCCTCAGAGCCTACTAGATCTCGGCGCTGTCTCAACTTCGCTGCCTGTTGTGTGGGTGCGTTCGTGTGATAAAGAGTTGTGTCAAATAGTGTGTGTGTTCTGAAATTGATCTGTGTGTTGAGAATTTGACTGGGGTGTGTTTTAGTGTGTCTGTATATTTCATATTGTTCTAGTGTGTTGAGTTTTTGGTTTTTGGGTTGTATGTGTAGGATTTCCATGTCTGTGTTTAAGTTATTGTATGTGTGGTTAGCATTAGTTATGTGTTCGGCATATGTAGATGTATTGTGTCCTCTGGTTATTGCTTTAATGTGTTCTTTGTATCGAGTTTCGAATGATCTGTCTGTCTGTCCAATGTAGAAACTGTCGCAACTATTGCATGTGCGTTTGTATATGCCTGTGTGGTTGTATTTATTTGTTTGTGTAGTTTGTGTGTTGAGATGTCTTTGTAGTGTGTTTTCTATTCTGTATGCTATGTTGTATTTCTGTTTTCTGAATGAGGATGCGATCTTGTGTGTGTGTGTTTTTTTTTCGTATGTTAGTGTGATATATTTCTTGTGTTCTTGTGATTGTGTTGTGTTTTGTGTGTTTGTTGAGTTTTTGTTTTGCCTTCCTTATGATGTTGTCTATTATATTTGGATTGTAACCATTTTCCTTGTACTATGTATTCGATTGTGTTCACTTCTTCATTGTAGTGTTGTTGCCCCATGGGTAAGTTGAGTAATCTGTGTACCATTGTCCTGAATGCAGCATGTTTGTGTTGTATGGGGTGGTTAGATGTGTTGTGTATGTGTGTGGTGGTGGTGGTTGGTTTTCTGTATATTTTGAAGGTGTGTTTGTTGTCAACTTTTGTTATGGTGATGTCTAGGAAATTTATGAAGTTATTGAATAACTCTTCTCGGGTTCTCAGCCAGGTGAGTTGGAGATTAGCTTCCAAGCTTTCGACGGCTAGCTCTGCCATCTTCTTCAGGGACGAAGATGGCAGAGCTAGCCGTCGAAAGCTTGGAAGCTAATCTCCAACTCACCTGGCTGAGAACCCGAGAAGAGTTATTCTACATCAAACGCCGGGAAAGCCTCAAGTCATATGAAGTTATTGTTTTCAAGTTCCAGTGTGTATTGGAGTTTACAGGTTTCTTTTTCTTCATTTTCTTTCATATGGGCATCAGGTAAATCACGAGATAGCATATTGGTACTCCACTGTCTTGGTATCTTTTTTCCATAGTTTAAATTTCTTGATGAAAGCGCTCACCATGCTCATCACTGAAATCGTCACAATTCTCGGGAAAAAAGTTAAGATGGCAGTGAAAGATGTGAATTTTCAGGCACATGTTACAACCCATAGTTTCATACGCCAACAGTAAATTTTGCACTAGTTCTTCATAGTCCTCACTTCTACAGTTACCCAGAGAATTTAATATCAGTTAACCTCCTTGAATGCAATCCAGGCGGCTATCTCTTTTCCTTCCAACAAAGATTCGAAGTGATTGTCCTTCATTATTTCTCTAATTTGTGGTACATTGAAAACTCCCTCTTTTATTTTTGACTCACTAATAGCAGGAAATTTTTCCTGGATGTGTTTAAATGCTTCAGTTTTATGATTCATCCCTTTAACAAAATTCTTTATTAACCCTAACTTAATGTGTGAAGGGAGTAAAATTACTTTACTTTGAGGTACAAGGGGTTGATATTAATATTATATTTTATTTAACGACGCTCGCAACTGCAGAGGTTATATCAGCGTCGCCGGATGTGCCGGAATTTTGTCCCTCAGGAGTTCTTTTACATGCCAGTAAATCTACTGACATGAGCCTGTCGCATTTAAGCACTTTTAAATGCCATCGATCTGGCCCGGAATCGAACCCGCAACCTTGGGCATAGAAGGCCACCGCTATACCAACTCGCCAACCAGGTCGACACAAGGGGCTGATATATAATATATTTCTTTCCTGGCTCTAGTGATTGTCGTTTTATTTTATGCTTATCTCCAGCGCGACTGTCCCATTTGCACAGAAAGCAACAAAATTTTGTGTAGGCTAGCCTAATTGCATTCCAAAAACCAATGCTATAACCTTCAAATCTGCACATATAAATTATTCGGAATTTGAATATTATCATTAAACCACACTTTAAAGAAATACACGTCTTAACAAAGAATACTAACACCACGGAAATCTCCTGGTAAACTAAAGCGGTTACATATTGTGAATCTGTTTCTCCCCCTCCAAATTGAGCCGAAAAGGGCAATAAAAGAATTTCCGCTTTTAAAAGTCGTTTTGACAAGGTGGTCTGTTGCAAATATAAACTACAGTAATGTCATTAAAGCTCACAGTGACAGAAATGCACATCTCAAGTAAAATCAGGTAAACTCAAGCGAATTCATACCGCGAACCTGTTTCCTCTCTCCAAATAGACTCGTAAAAGTGCAATAAAATAATTTCCGTTTCTACAAGTGCTTCTAACATGGTGGCCTACTTACACTAATATTGTTTTCACATAATGGGTCGTCACATTTGCAAACAACATAGTTACATGCGAAATACGGTGATTTTTTTTTTAAATAGAATACATATAAAATGAATTATATTGTGCATCTCGAAAACCCGAACTGATGGAACATTTTGATTGTTATTTTTGAATTCAGGAGGTCGAAATTAGGTGAGAATTTGTTAGTTTTATGTCTGGCGCCAAATGACTGTTGACCAGTGTAATAAATTATATTATAAAATACTGTAATATATTACAAAATTATATATCAAATTCGTTTAATATTTGTATGCAATATATAGCTATATGGTTCTACTTCTCATAGGAGTATTGTTTTTCCATTTTCAGCGCTATCAAATCATTACATATTTTAATTGTTGTTGAGGTCAACGTCTCAACTCTCATTATAAATGAACTGTAGAGTCTAGATTTTTCAGTTAATTACGGATTTATTATTTCATCAGTCTAATTTATTTTCTTTGAGTACATATGTACCTAGATGTATTAATTGTATATGTTCTATTTCCACTGTGTCGACTGCTAGCTGGTGTAATGTCAGCGCCATCTCTAAGGAAAAAGCAGAATCTCATGATCAAACTGGTTTGAAGGTCATTGAAATCAGTTATGCTACATCAAGTGTCCAAACTTAAAATTCCCTATACGGTGGTCTTGTACTAGTACTGGAACGAAGTATTTTAACCAATTCGTTGATGTTAACCAACGAATTAGAAATTTATAGAGAGTGTAGAGAGTGAAAAAGATCTATTTTACACTACACAATTAAAATATAAAGAAACAGAGACAGAAAATAAAGCCAACGGTTAGATAATTACATATTTTAATTGTTGTTAGGTCAACGTCTCAACTCTCATTATAAATGAACTGTAGAGTCTAGACTTTTCAGTTAATTACGGATTTATTATTTCATCAGTCTAATTTATTTTCTTTGAGTACATATGTACCTACATGTATTAATTGTATATGTTCTATTTCCACTGTGTCGACTGCTAGCTGGTGTAATGTCAGCGCCATCTCTAAGGAAAAAGCAGAATCTCATGATCAAACTGGTTTGAAGGTCATTGAAATCAGTTATGCTACATCAAGTGTCCAAACTTAAAATTCCCTATACGGTGGTCTTGTACTAGTACTGGAACGAAGTATTTTAACCAATTCGTTGATGTTAACGAACGAATTAGAAAGTTTATAGAGAGTGTAGAGAGTGAAAAAGATCTATTTTACACTACACAATTAAAATATAAAGAAACAGACAGAAAATAAAGCCAACGGTTAGATAATTGGGATTGTATTCTTTGGGTATTTAGTGTACAGAGCAATGGAAAAGTCTGCAAAAACTACTTAAATAGTTCAATTTATTATATTACTATTACTTTACAATACATTCAACAACACTATTTTTACAACGTCCATAAACATCACTTTTTAACATACACTGCTTATACACACACCTAATATCACTTTATGTCCACTCATTAGCAAGTTTCTGACTGCAAGATTTTTTACCCCTTGACCGCTGTACGCCTGCTTATGTCATACATAGTTTTTTTTATATGACTTGAGAAATTATAATTATCCAACAAATAAATCACATTAATTACAGTAAAAATTAACTCATATTTTATATACAGAATACAGATGTAATATAAACTCGGAGTAAGTCATTTTTAAGATAAAGACTGATATTCTGAGAGACGTATACCGGTATTTTAGAAATTGAAAAATGATTATTTCCACAACGCATAACATACTACATTGACAACATGATTATACAGATAGAATTTCGCAGTAACACATTTTCGTACATGAACATCAATATAGGACACCTATATAGATACACCCTGTATTTTGAGAAACGTATATTTTAGAATTAATACAGTGTAATTTTCAGTCGGCTTTCGTACGTTTACATATTACGTTAGCAATATGACAAAAGTATCATTGAATTGGTTTTTGATAGGCCTATGTGTAAAATTTTCTTCTTTTATTTTTCCAGTCCTTTGTATAAAATATAGTTGAGAATGTGAAAAAAACGCAGTTTTTAAGTTAATGTCTGCAACTTCGAGCGACTGTCCTTGAGTTTTATTTTAATATGGCCATTACAAATGCTAGTCGCACTGAAATTGAAGTTGCTTAGCAACACTGAATTTGTACTGAAGTATCGAATGTGGACACTTTTTGAAAAGCTCTTAATGAGCACTATTCAAAAATAAAAAAATATATTGGGTGTTCCATTTAAAATAGGAGAATTGGAGTTACTTCCGGTTAAACCGGAAGTAGAAAAAACTCGGTAGTACCATTATTGAGTTCTTAGTATATGGTTATCCTCACATATATACCAAGTTTCATATCACTGAACCGTATGCTTCAAAAGTTATTTAGGTAGCGCATTTATTATTTTAATATTCGATACACTTTTCTGTTTTCTTTACTTAGCAACACTGAATTTGTAGAGAAGTATCAAGTGTGGGTAATTTTTGAAAATCTCTTAATGAGTACTATTCAAAAATAAAATAATATATTGGGTGTTCCATTTAAAATAAGAGAGTTGGAGTTACTTCCGATTAAACCGGAACGGTAATACCATTATCGAGTTCTTAGTATATGGTCATCCTCACATACCAAGTTTCATGTCACTGAACCGTATGCTTCAAAAGTTATTTAGGTGGTGCGGGACTTTTATCTAACCCTATATATTAAGATACCTAAATTGTAGTTATTGTATATACAAAATATCATCCTGCCTCAAATGAGTCACCACTGTAATCAGGAATGCAATAATTACAAAGCTATAATTATTTTTCTCCATTCACTATTATTTTGTAACCGCGTTGCTTCATTGTTGGCCTGCATGCAAATGATGTAGCAAGTACTGTCTGAGAAAAAACGTTCTGTCGTATAGTCCCAGAAAGGAGGCCGTGCGCAGTTGTATGTCATCCCTTAGTAGTTAGAACAAGTTTCAGGGAAAAGAATTCAGCTGTAAATAAGTAGTGTGGTAAAGACTAGTAACAAATAAATAAAATCCATGGTGCTACAGCCCGTGAAGAGCCTAGACCGACCAGCCGGCTACTGGCCTCACGCCCACATGCCGAAGCAGAGATGGATGATCATCCAACCAGAATAGAGATATCGTGTGGTTAGCACGATGATCCCCCAAGGCGTTATAGCTGGCATTTGCAACCGGATTTCGCTACCTATCGTAGCTCCCCAAGTGCATCACGATGCTGGGTAGGCACCGGTCCCATACACTGGCCGAAATTTCATGATAAAATTTCTTCCCCCATGAGGATTCGAACCAGCGCGCATTCCGTAACGCGAGTCCTAGGCAGGATACCTTAACCACGACGCCACGGCGCGGGACCAACAAATAAATAAATACTTATTTACTTACTTACTTACTTACTAACTTACTTACTTACTTTTAAGGAACCCGGAGGTTCATTGCTGCCCTCACATAAGCCCGCCATTGGTCCCTATCCTGAGCAAGATTAATCCATTCTCTATCATCATATCCCACCTCCCTCAAATTCATTTTAATATTATCCTCCTATCTAAGTCTCGGCATCCCTAAAGGTCTTTTTCCCTCCGGCCTCCCAACTAACACTCTATATGCATTTCTGGATTCGCCCATACGTGCTACATGCCCTGCCCATCTCAAACGTCTGGATTTAATGTTCCTAATTATGTCAGGTGAAGAATACAATGCGTGTAGTTCTGTGTTGTGTAACTTTCTCCATTCTCCTGTAACTTCATCCCTCTTAGCCTCAAATATTTTCCTAAAAACCTTCTTCTCAAACACCCTTAACCTATGTTCCTCTCTCAAAGTGAGAGTCCAAGTTTCACAACCATACAGAAGAACCGGTAATATAACTGTTTTATAAATTCTAATTTTCAGATTTTTTGACAGCAGACTGGATGATAAAAGCTTCTCAACCGAATAATAATAGGCATTTCCCATATTTATTCTGTGTTTAATTTCCTCCCGAGTACCATTTATATTTGTCACTGTTGCTCTCAGTTATATGAATTTTTCCATCTCTTCAAAAGATAAATTTCCAAATTTTATGTTTCCATTTCGTACATTATTCTGGTCACGAGACATAATCATATACTTTGTCTTTTCGGGATTTACTTCCAAACCTATCTCTTTACTTGCTTCCAGTAAGATTCCCGTGTTTTCCCTAATCGTTTGTGGATTTTCTCCTAACATATTCACGTCATCCGCATAGACAAGCAGCTGATGTAACCAGTTCAATTCCAAACCCTCTCTGTTATCCTGGACTTTCCTAATGGCATACTCTAGAGCAAAGTTAAAAAGTAAAGGTGATAGTGCATCCCCTTGCTTTAGCCCACAGTGAATTGGAAACGCATCTGACAGAAACTGACCTATACGAACTCTGCTGTACGTTTCACTGAGACACGTTTTAATTAATCGAACTAGTTTCTTGGGAATACCAAATTCAATAAGTATATCATATAAAACTTCTCTCTTAACCGAGGAGTCATATGCCTTTTTGAAGTCTATGAATAACTGATGCACTGTATCCTTATACTCCCATTTTTTTCTCCATTATCTGTCGAATACAAAATATCTGGTCAATAGTTGATCTATTACGCCTAAAACCACACTGATGATCCCCAATAATTGACTAACAAATAAATAAGTAAATTAATTTTTTTCTCTCTATGAGGACTGGAGGGGAATATCCCTGTGCACCGCGACCTATTATGCACCTTGGGATATGTTGCAAGTCCACCGACTACACCTACGCCGAACCGATCTAACCGCTAACAGTCTAACGACCAGTACTGCCATCCTTCTAAATCCGTGTACCATTCCACGCCAACAGTCCCTGTCTCCCCAACGGTCTGAGGTGTAGGCCCCCTCTTCCGTCGGCTAGCCACCAGCTACCACGCAAGTAAATTAATTTAACAAAAATAAAAAATAAATAAAAATAAAGGAATGCATGACAGCGATGTTGAACATACGACCGACTGATTCCGAAACAGGCACTCTGTCCGCTAAAATAAAGCCATCCGTGAAAACATTCCATATTAACAAATGCAATACTCCAGGATATGACTATATCTCGAAAGTGGGCATTAAAACCTGGTTCAGACGGTGCTAGTTTCTGTGATGGATTCCAAGGTGGCTGCGCTGATGGCTGCCCTGCGTGCTCACTTGCTGGCTCCCGTGTTGGCTACGGTGATCGAAGTTGTTCACACGGAGCTGGCTCTTTTCACAGTTCAAATTGGAAAATCATCTGCTGTTTTATCTGTAGCCAACACTCATGGTCAAACGAAACTAAACCGTGAGTGGAAAACAACTAAAGTCCTACATTAACCGTAGTAAATGTCGTAATAAAGTAATTAAGCCATAAGTACAAAATAGCTAAAGTCGGATATTTAATTCTCTTTTCTTAGAAACTAAAGAATATAGAAAAAACAGGTTTAGTTGGAAAACAACGAACATGGCGACATGGTTTCAGAGGTGATATTATATGATCATCTATGGCTCCAGCCTGCAAACCATCACGAAAAACAGCAAGGAACCTACCCTCGAAATCCAGCAAGCTAGCCATCCAAGGAGCCACCAGAGCACATTGCTTCCGGGAAGTGAGCACGCAGGCTACCCATCCGCGCAGCCACCTTGGAATCCATCACAGGAACACGCACCGTCTGAACCGGGCTTAACTTGATTTAGGCCTACTTGAAATTAATTAGGCATGGTTCGCATTAGTTGTGGAAATATGTTTTGCCCTGTGACTTATAAATAAAGGAATTGGGTGCGAAAATCTTTATTCCTTAACTATATGTAACTTAAATCTTAATTACCATTTAATTTTTTATTATGTTTAATAGTCACACCGGACGCTATGCTATACAGCTATATGACTTGACTTGATTTAATCTGTTTACTATGTATTGTATTTTTTGTTTAGCATAACTGATGAATTTTATGTACTGTAAATTGAATAGTATACTGTATAGGTCAACTGATGAATTGTTTAAGCTTATAAATTGAATTAATCTACTTCATATGAATTGTATAGCTTAACGAAAATGAGTTTGTAAATTGAACTAATTTGATTGTATATGTTTGTATAGTTTGGCTGATGAATTGTATATGTTCTTAAAATGATTACTAGTCTGTGTAGCTCTACTGATGAATTGTATATAGACCTACTGTAAATTGAATGGTAATATGTATAGCTCAACTGATGAATTGTTTATGATTATAAATTGAATTAATCTACTTGATATTAATTGTACAAATTTGTATAGCTTAATGAAAGTATGCTACTTTGTATTGTATATATTTGTATAGTTTTGGCCGATGAATTGTATATGCTTTAAATTGAATAGTAATCTATATAGCTCTACTGATAAATTGTTTGTGTTTGTAATTTGAAGTAGTTTGCATGATATGTATTATAAATTTCTGTATATCACAACTGGTTGAATTGTTTATGCCTTAAATTTAATTAAATTGTTTTGTATTATAATATAGCTCAACTTATGAATGATCGTTTGCGTTTGTAAATTTAATAATCTGATTGGCTATGTATTGTATACTTTTAGTAGAGCCATCGATGTAGCTCAGTCGGCAGACTTGCTGGGCTGCTGATCCGGAGCTGCGTTCAGGCTTGGGTTGGATCCCCCTTTGGACTTTGGTTTCTTCGGAGGTTTTCCCCAGCCGTGGGACTGAAGCCGGATGGTCTATGGCGAGTCCTTGGCATCAACCCCTTTGATTTGATTACCTGGTTGGGTTTTTCCGAGGTTTCCCCCACCGAAAAGGCAAATGCCGGGTAATATTTTGGCGAATCCTCGGACCTCATCTCATCTCACTACATCTCGCCAAAATGTAAAAAAAAATGTAAAAAATTGTACAAAATTGTAAAAATTGTAGACAGTTACTAAATTGTAAAACTATAAAAATTTGTAAAAATTGTAATTGTAATATTGTAAAATGTTGACATGTTCCACATCTTAAAGCTTCATTGCTCATGTAAGATCTATGGAATAAAATAAATAAATGAAAAAAAACAGCGCTATGCTTTTGTGCGTTATTATAGCTAGCGATAAGATATGAACATGGGCACACTAGATGCTATAATAATGGTTCATAATAGACATTTTCTACAAAATGGTCAAGAGGATGGATCCAGAGTGATTGTTATTGTTTGCGCTGGTTTTAAAACAGAAGAGCAAAAACAGGATTCGTGAAATTTATAATCGTTTTCTTTCCCAAGAAAATTTAGTTTTTCAGCAGGATAAAGCCCAAATATTCTGTCAGACTACTGCTGGACACTCTAAAAGAGATGTTTCTCAAGCGAAGTATAGTCTAAAACACATTTCACACATATTTTAGATAAATAAATATGATTTTAGGTAAAATGTTACAAGATTTCAATACTAGAAAGGTTTGAATTATATTTGAAGAGTCCACTGCAAGAATGATGGATGTCACTTTCTTGTCGAAAATGAACCAAGACTGTCAATGCATAGCTTAAGACATATAGAATGTACATAGAGAGTTATATGGCATTAACACTGATAGTCATTGTTCAGTAATGATCGGAAAATCACAGTTAAGCTTTAAGCGCTAATCATTTCAAACTTTCAATTGCTTCTCCTGAAAAATGTATTCCAAATGACATCCATCATTCTTGCAGTGGACTCTTCATTTCATATAATTATTCAAAAGCCCTGAAAACAGATTTGAAATCAGCACGCAAAATGCTATAATAATCACCCATTCTTTACCTTTTAACAAAAAAATATATTTAATTTTGTAGACCAGTGTTATTAATGAATGGTTATAAATTAATACTAGTGGCTTGTAGCAGCAACTGCTGCTTGATAAAAATTGAAAATCACAATAAAATTCATATACACAAAGTCCCACATTACTCATACTATTCATGACCTTAAAAAATCTAACACAGCTGTATTAATAACTCAAATGAAGATGAAGTACATTACGTGAAGCACTGCCCACTGCACAACACTACGAAATTAACTGCAAGATGTCCTGCGGTATACGTGTTTGCTGCGATGGACGTACATATTTTTTAAATTATTTCACATCGTAATATGTAATACTGTCTTCATGCAAAATTTCACTTCTTGAAACGTTGTTACAAACATCATTTTCTACATAGGCTATTCGTTTATGAGTTCTTAATGCAGTTACATTTCTAAACGTCCGACCACATTTTCTTGGTCGACCAGCTACACTCATATGAATGAACTTATGAAGAAGAACTAAATTCACAACTTAACAACACTATTACTTTTTTAGTAACACCAGATAAAAATCATACGTACAATATTCAAGCACGAAAAAAATACATTAACGGTTGAAAGATGATCAAACAATTATTATCGATATCTCGAAAAGCATGATATTGTGACGTCAACATCTCGCATGTACAGAAGGCTTCGATAACTACATTTATGAACGTTTTAAGGAAACGCGATGTTTTATTGTTTGAAATTTCATTACCGTATTTGCTCGCGTAATTTGCGCCCCCGCGTATTTTGCGCACCCTAATTTTTAAGGGATTATTTTGAACTATATTTTTGCTCCGTGTATTTTGCGCACACATTTTACGTACATATTTTTTTCAGTGTAGTAGGGATTACGTACATTTTTTTTTTTCAGTGTAGTAGGGATTTTCCTTCCCTACAGTCCATCGTAGGTCATTCACCAGCAACTGAAGTACCTGCTTCAGAAAGAAACCCCTAAGTCCCGCTACTTTAACAATGCTTGTCCTTGGTAGAGACAAGTTACCGGTATAGAAAATTAGCCCTACCGTAAATACTTACCTATACATATACTAATTGAGATAAACTCAGAACAGGACCTCTTATTTGAAAAATTCGCATATTTTACGCACCGCAACTTTTCAGTGGCCAAAGTTAATTAAAAAGTGCGCAAATTACGCGAGCAAATACGGTATTTGAAACGTAGCCTTTCCTATATACAAAGCCCCCACATTACTGACACCATTCATGACCTTCAAAAAACCTCAAAAACCTGTATGGTTCACTGAACTTGTAAATGTTTATGTGGTTAAGTACTCTTTGTCCCTTGTGACATCTCACAAATAGTGAGAAGATTTCTAAATTAAAACTCAAATGAAGATAAAGTAAATTACATGAACACGGCCCTCTGAACAAAACTACAAAACGAACTGTAAGATGTCCTACTTACGGCATACTCTTTACTGCTACGGGCGTACATTTTTTTTTTTAATTTCAAAGCTTTTTATGAACTTCGCTACAAACCATTTAGATTTTCCAGCAATATTAATATTATTAGCTTTCGATTGAAACATCACACAATCTTACAGAATGTATAGTTTTCATAAAATTTTCCGTCAGAGTTCAAATTAAATATACAGGATTAGTTAAAAGTCCCGCACCACCTAAATAACTTTTGAAGCATAAGGTTCAGTGACATGAAATTTGGTATGTGAGGATAACCATATATGAGTTTTTTCTACTTCCGGCTTAACCGGAAGTAACTCCAAATCTCTTATTTTAAATGGAACTCCCAATATATATTTTTATTTTTGAATAGTGCTCATTAAGAGCTTTTCAAAAAGTACCCACACTTGATACTTACTTACAAATTCAGTGTTGCTAAGTCAAGAAAACAGAAAAGTGTATCGAATATTAAAATAATAAACGCACCACCTAAATAACTTTTGAAGCATATGGTTCAGTGATATGAAACTTGGTATGTGAGGATAACCATATGCTAAGAACTCAATAATGGTACCTATTACCGAGTTTTTCTACTTCCGGTTTAACCGGAAGTAACTACAACTCTCTTATTTTAAATGGAACATCCAATATATATATATATATATATATATATATATATATATATATATATATATTTTTTTTTTTTTAATAATGCTCATTAAGAGCTTTTAAAAAAGTACCCACATTCGATACTTCTGTACAAATTCAGTGTTGCGAAGTCAAGAAAACAGAAAAGTGTATCGAATATTAAAATAATAAAATACTCCTTCCTTAACAAAAAGAAAACAAAGCTAGCTCACCTTCTAAATTATGTGTTCAAATTGATAGCCCTCAGCTGCTTTACAATGTGTCACTCGATCATAGAAAACATTTAAGGAATGATTTAACCAGGCTTTAGGAATACGTTGCACCACTTCCATTTTTATTTAGCAACACTGAATTTGTACAAAAGTATCAAGTGGGGGTACTTTTTTAAAAAGCTCTTAATGAGCACTATTCAAAAATAAAAATATATATTGGGTGTTCCATGTAAAATAAGACAGTTGAAGTTACTTCCGGTTAAACCGGAAGTAGAAGGAACTCGGTAATACCATTATTGAGTTCTTAGCATATGGTTATCCTCACATACCAAGTTTCATATCACTGAACCGTTTTCTTCAAAAGTTATTTAGGTGGTGCGTTTATTATTTTAATATTCGATAGTTTTCTGTTTTCTTGACTTAGCAACACTGAATCTGTACAGAAGTATCGAGTGCGGGTACTTTTTGAAAACCTCTTAATGACCACTTCTCTTCGAAATCTTGAACTCTTCTATTCCTTCGTACCTGTCGTCTCGCTTCACTTACCTTTCTTCCCACCACAATCTGAACACACGCTCCCGCCATGAAACAATACTAACAATACCATCCCATCGCACCTCCTCATACTCATCCTCTTTCACAATAGCCCTGCCAAGTTTCTGGAATTCGTTACCTGCTAGCATCAGGGACTGTCGAAATAAAATTGAATTGAAACGCAAACTTACTAGGCAGTTAGTCAGTAATTGAGACTCGTTCAGACATGGTTTCTTGTAAATAGTTCTCTTAATATGTCACAAAATATTTCAATATCCGGTAATTTCATCACTATAGATTTTGTTATTGTAGGTTTAATTTGTAATTCAGTAAATACAAAAATATGCTTTGTTCTTAACTTCTATGATAAAATGTCTAGCTTTCATTAATCAGGTAATCTTGTCGTACTTTAAATTTTATTGTAATTGTAATTGTAAATTTAATATTAATTGTAATTTTATTGTTCATAATATAGTTGTAATCCCCTGGTAGAGGGGCAGAGAAGGCCTGACGGCCTTATCTCTACCAGGTTACTTACTTACTTACTTACTTACTTACTTACTTACTTACTTACTTACTTACTGGCTTTTAAAGAACCCGGAGGTTCATTGCCGCCCTCACATAAGCCCGCCATTGGTCCCTATCCTGAGCAAGATTAATCCATTCTCTATCATCATATCCCACCTCCCTCAAATCCATTTTAATATTATTCTCCCACCTACTTCTCGGCCTACCTAAAGGTCTTTTTCCCTCCAGTCTCCCAACTAACATTCTATATGTATTTCTGGATTCGCCCATACGTGCTACATGCCCTGCCCATCTCATACGTCTGGATTTAATGTTCCTAATTATGTCAGGTGAAGAATACAAAGCGTGCAGTTCTGTGTTGTGTAACTTTGTCCATTCTCCTGTAACTTCATCCCTCTTAGCCCCAAATATTTTCCTAAGCACCTTATTCTCAAACACTCTTAATCTCTGTTCCTCTCTCAAAGTGAGAGTCCAAGTTTCACAACCATACAGAAGAACCGGTAATATAACTGTTTTATAAATTCTAACTTTCAGATTTTTGGACAATACTAATATATTGGGTGTTCCATTTAAAATAAGAGAGTTGGAGTTACTTCCGGTTAAACCGGAAGTAGAAAAAACTCGGTAATACCATTATTGATTTATTAGTATGTGGTTATCCTCACATACCGAGTTTCATGTCACTGAACCGTATGCTTCAAAAGTTATTTAGATGGTGCGGGACTTTTAACTAACCCAGTATAGATTATAAAGGTAAAAATGGTCCTGGTGGAAATATATATTGGGAATGTGTAAGACTGAGACGGAAGGAGTGTTCAGCAAGAGCCATAACAGACAGAAATGATGAAGAAATAGTCATTCTTAAAAGTGTTGATGTGTCGCCTCACTGTCATGCTCCGAATAGAGAGCAAGCACAAGCACAGTTGGTGAAAAGTAGAAATGAGATTGGGAAGGAAGGTAAAAGCACAGCCAAGAAAGCGTTGGAGCAGTACAAAACAGAATCAGGGCAATAACATTGGAATACGAAACATACAAGGAAGAAAACCGCCCTCTTCAGTACTTGAGAAGAATTTGGTACAATTTAAGGTTCTGAAAAGGCAGAAAATACTGGCCATTTTAATTGTAAAATCACAATAAATTTAATGTTATCTTAACTTTACCAATTATTTCATTTAATATTCTTGATTTCGGAAAACAGGTCCTATGAAATATGGTCATTCGAAAAGGAGGAATTCGGAAAAAAGGACATTCGGAAAAAGTGACATTCGAAAAGTTGATTTCGGAAAAATGACCTGTAACCCCTTGGAAGATCTCGCTGAAGACCAGGACTATTTCCTCGATCTGGTGGACTCATGCCCAAAGATGCCAGGCAGTGATAGACGCCGGTGGCATGTGGACAAAGTATTACATCTACATGTGTATTTTTTTTTCTTTAATTTGTTTGTTTATATTTGTTTTATTTCGGGAAGGAAATTGATCTTCCAAGAGATTTTTACTCGGATATTTGCTGCAACAGGGGAAATAAACGATAATGTTTCACCGCGTTAGATAATCCATGTCCCGCCGATGAAACCTTTGTGTACTATACGGGTCTATTGAGGTATTTTCGAATATCTTGCAGTGATTTTTGTGTGTAAATGGGTCCCCTCTAGTGGCCTGCCCTTTGCACTACGCCACTAGAAGGAATCCAAAAGGTGGAACTTAAACTGAGACGATTCGATCCGACACCGGGATAGGAATCCGGTGTGGCTTAGTAGTTAAAGCATCAGCACGTAGAGCTGAAAACTCGGGTTCAAATCCGGGTGTCGGAGAGAAATTTTCTCCGTTCCACTACTCTTTCATCGTATGATGAACCAGAATATCTGCATGGAAACTTCTTATGTATTTCGGTACATTAAAATAATATATCCATAAAAAATGTTATCATTTGCAATTGCTCGATTTTCTTTTGATGGCAATCATAGACTACAAACTTATTTAGCATAAATACGAATTTGCAAATGCTATAAAAAATTTAGTTGTTCATTTTGCGATATCTAGATATAGAGCGAAAACTTCGACGCTCGGCGAAAAAAGTATAGTTTCAATATTCCATCAGTTCATATATATTTCAATACCGGTAAGTATTTCCTTAATATTTTTTTTTAATTATACCCAGTTGAACGCAACTGTCTCAATACAGATTCAATATCCATCGATGACTATCATAATTGTTTTGCGTTTCTTCCATGAAAATACTCAAAAAGCTGTTCATAATTATGCAAACATAATTGCATATCCACAAAAAACAAACTCTATATTTGTCGTATCATACGGCACATAGGCGTAACTAATTTTTTCACGAGTTTTTTAATGCACTGGAATGAACCAAATTTCTTTTTGTCAAGTAACATCGACTAGAAATCAGGTTTCCTTATAACTTCTCTATCGACATCTTGGTCTTGAAAGCTACTATTTGAAGCGTTTCCAACTGCGCAAATTGCTATGTATGCAGACGATACAGCTATTTATGCAACCTATCGCAACATTAACATAGCCTCAAATCACCTTCAGGAAGCCTTAAACATCATATATGCCCTTGGCTTGAAAATTGGCGCATTGCATTGAACTACAATAAATGCGAAGCAATGATATTTACTTTGTGTCGTCCTGCTAATCCTCCATGCAAAAATCTTTCAACCAATGTGATACCGTGGAAACCAAAGGATGAAGCTGTAAAATATCTTGGAGTGCACTTAGATCGCCATCTATCATGGAAACATCACATCAACAACAAACTTAAATTGGCCTACTCAAGAGTCACTAAATTATATCCTCTCCTCAACAAGAAATAATCTCTAAAGCTACAAAACTGCATGTTACTTTACACATCTCTATTACGATCTCTACTGCTTTATGCCTGTCCTGTCTGGGGAGGAGCTGCAATAAGTGAAATTAAACACATCCAGTCATTTCAAAATAAGTCCTACGAATTTCACTCAATTCTCCTTGGTTTTTCCGTAACAGCCAACTACACAGAGAAACTGGTATTGACACAATCAAACAGTTTATTCATTCACAAGCTAAGAAGTTCTACAACAACCTAGAAAATGTTCCAGGCGCCATCCACTACTCTCTCGGAAGGAAGTCCACATTTCCCACCAGAATCAAGAGCCGACTTCCAACGGACCTCATATTATAATCAAAATTTATCATCACACCAACCTATGTAAATAATTATTTATTAACAATTATTTTTGTTCATTGAGGAGCCCAATCTAGGCTGCTCTCAATTCAGTGTCATGTATTGTATTTATATTTGATTTAGAAATGATATGTATAGCGCTAAATGCCCTGATCGATCAATAAATTATAAAAAAATATTCGAAGCGTTTAAGTTTCGAAAAATACGTACCTATAAGATAGACCAGTCAAGAAGCCAAAGGGTATTGGAAAATAGGTCTACATAATCCGATTTCTCATCTTGCAGATATCGGTACGTAAAAAGTTGGATGGTATTTACTGGTATTACAGTAAAATTGTTTTTTTCGATTTTACAGGAATTTGTATTTTTGAATGGAGTTAAATACAAGTACGGTAGTGGGGGGGTCGCAAACAAATGCCTCGGCCAAAAATGGGTCGCGTCTTCAAAAAGTTTGGGAACCACTGACATAGAGAATGAAAATGACCAGCTACCACTAGTTCCATGGTAATATACTAATTTTTACTTAATTTGTATTTTACTTTTTGGTCCAGGGAAAATACTCGTCCTTGACAATGCTATTATTATTATTATTATTATTATTATTATTGTTATTATTATTATTATTATTACACATTTATTCAAGAGGTGTAACTGTAGAATTGAAACTATGTTAATAATTCACATACAATATCAAAAACTTGCATTTTAAATTTAGTTTGAAGTGCACATTCGCTATAGAGGCCGTGTCACGAAGCTACATTTTCAGCTGAAGTGATCTAGATTGTTGACTAAATAGCCGGATGTGACATCAGAAGTTACGATCCAAAGCTGCGTAGTGAATAGCAATCAAGTCCGTAGTAGTCAGTAAATGAAAATTCTTGCTTGATTGTTGACTTGTAGGCCTATACTAAACAAACATGGATACCTCATTAACAATAAAATTGGGGGTTATGAAATGTCACAGACAGTGTATGCGGGATGACTTAAGGAAAAGTGGAGTTGTCTCGTATCAGAGTAGGCTATATGGCACGTGCCGAGTTTTCCGTCTTTTGTGTACTTGGCGAATACAACAGCGTACAGAACGAAGGAACCCCGGTCCGTTCATAGTAACATTGCAACGTAATGTGGGCAGTTGTGTTATCCTGCTCAAGTATTTAGTACGCGTTGAATAAGGTTGTGCTGACCCATTCATAATGTCGAAGGTAAAACGTTCAATTCGCTCAGAGATACGAAGTGCAATTAAGTATAGGAGTGACATTTTATATATATTAACGAAGACAATATTATAGTGTGTAATGTATGTAAAATTGAAATAAAAACCAGAACTCGGCTATAGAGAAACATTGCAAAAGTACATCGCACATGGAAATGCGTTGGAATGAAATCTGAGGAACCATCATCATCATCATCATCATCATCATCATCATCATCATCATCATCATTTAGTTGTGCGAGTCTAAACGAAATGTTTTGCAAAGACATGTGCAACATGATGCTCAGTGCAAATATTCCTCTAAAGCAGCCGTGACGAAAATGTGATCGTGCGCCGAGCCATTGTGTAAACTGCAACGTGCATAGCACCTGTGGAGGGAGGCGGATACTCGAAGGGGAAGTGATACAACTATCTGACTTATTAACGGATTTTCATTTTCTTTACGTCAAGTACTTAAATATAATTTTATACAGTATAAGGTTACAAACTAATATTTAGTACGTGTAATGAAGAAAGAAATGAACAAGAAAACATAGGACACATTATCAGAATCTATTAACTGACTTCAGAATGTTTCTGCGACAGAGTTTCAAAATCAGGAATTGTCACTTACTGCCAGTCGTAGTTGATCACGAAGGTATGTGTCTATAAGTCGTGATCTAAATTTGGTTTCTACTATTTTCATTATTGAAAATAATTTTTCACAAGCGTAAGTTGTAGCGAACATGATTTCAACAGAGCAAGCGAAAGAACGAAGTTTCGGATATTTATTTTTTGGCAAAGATTTTAAAAGTTTAACATTTGTCAATTCCTCACATGTAGCTTTCATTTAACATCACATTGTAAATCTGTGAGTTTAAATTGAAGATCTAACCGCATTATTCGAACACGTCCTGAAAAATAATCGACGTACAGAGATGATGATGATGATGATGATGATGATGATGATGATGACTCCCAAAGTGCTAAAAAACCTTGAAAGAGAGAAAGACAGACGGAGCCAGCCGCAGCAGTTACAAGTTGTTTGTAGTTTCGCTGCAAAAGCCACGGTGCGCTCTGGCGGCTCATGCAGGTGATCGTGATATCTATTCCATGAATTGAATTTCAGAATGACGCATGGTACAATAATTATAGTAATTTTAGACAGACTATACCTGAACACACATCAAAAGTATATTATTTTCTAGCTTTGTAAATTAGTTTAGTACTGGAAACACAAACTGAATACAACCTTTTCAAGATACAACAAATATAGCTGCAACATTTATTTATTATTACAGTATTTGTTAATATTTCTTATTAAATGTTTTATTTGAAACGTAGAACGCTAGAATTTACAAGTCTTTATACATTAAAGAGTATTCCTCTGTTCTCCGAAAGGTAATAGTCTGTATTCGCAAACAATAACAAATTCAAGGAAGTATTTTTTACATGTCACGGCAGATGAAATAAGCTTACTTCTGAGCTCTTTCTTTATTTTGAGAGCTTTTACACTTCTTTCTTTTATTAAACTCTGCCTGAAGCACATATAGTATATATGGAAGCAAAGACTATATATGGAAATTCTACTTAGGTAACATTACGAACAGTTCGATTCCTGATTTTGCTGGAATCTGAGTGGCGTGCTGTTATGTAAATTTATGAATTCAAGTTATAAATTTTCAGGATTTTCTATCGGCATAAGCCAAATAGATTTCAGAAAAATTTCGATTCCTTGTCAATTGTCACTGTTTCTCCAAACTTAGTAGTGAATTCTGCTGTAGGCCTTGAAGTAGGTGTTATATTTCCTTCAGGAGATTCAGGAATAATTTAAAAAGTTGTGTATAAAGTGAAAATTAAGGTGACATTCAACATTTAATTTTTTAAGGTGACATGTATTTATCTAGCCTGACGAGTTTACTTCCTTGGTTTGAATTGTAAATTATTTAAAAATAGCGTGTAAGAGGGCCTTAGACTAGAAATATTTAGTTTAAATGTAGTTCTGTTTATAAGTATGCATAAGGATGTAATTATTTGACTTATTTGAACTGTTGTATCAGTGAAGCGAGGTGAGTCAGTGAAGTTATGGTTTTACAGTGCAGTGAACAGTTCCGATCAGTGATAATTTATAGCGTCAATGAAATGTGTTCTATAGTGTCAGTGAAATGTGTTACAGTGTGTCAGTGAAATGTGTGCTAAAGTGTCAGTGAAATGCGTCATAGTGCAACTACAGGGAATGAGATGAGAGTAAAGTGAAAGACTATTGAAACTTATGTAGGACCTATACATAATTATGTACTGTCATTGCAAGTTATCTTGAACCTTACATCCCCTAAGTCTGTCTTTGGAACTGCACGGTACGGCGTGTACTCATCAACGTAACGGCACGGCAAGGATGCCCCTCCCTCGGGTAACGTGACTCTTTTCAGAAAACGTTGCTTCTTTTACCTTACGGCTCTCTACTGTAAAAGAACTTGGTTCAATACAGACATCATCTTCTCTCGATACTCCGATTTTGAGAGGAGAACATGGTTTCGTAGCAAGCTTTAATTAACCTGTAATGAGTAAGTATTTAAATATAATCGTGTGTACACTCCTCTCTCACCCGGGCTGGGGACCGGCAATGGAGGAGTTACTACAGCTACTTCTGTACATTATATAGGCCTGCATGACTTACACCTTCAGTTAATATGTACATATTCTTATAACAATGTTTTACAGGCTTATTATTTGAATTTACATGAATTTACAATTATACACAATCCATATCCATGTATTGTATTATATTAATTATGTTATATTCATAGCACTGTAGTAATTTTTTATCATACTGGTTGAGTGGAAGAGAAGGCCGAATGGCCTTAACTCTGCCAGTTAAAATAAACCATTATTATTATTATTATTATTATTATTATTATTATTATTATTATTATATCCCTATCATTGCTGCCATCATCGCTTGTTCCAAAATTAATTATTTCGTCAATGACATCATCCATTCGGAATTATCTTCTTAATCGTAGGTACTACTTTCTGAACACGATAGAATTCTTCGATTGTATCCCGAATAACGTGCTGATCGAAGTCGTCCACTTCAACTTTACACGAGTCCTAATTCTGGAATGAAATAATATGTTTAGTAGAACTATAACAGAATAATAACTTACAACAGTAATTCATTATGTCGCTCTCAATCCACACACTATTGTACATAACTATTATAGCAATAATTTCTAAACATTACATACCTATTCTTTCCCGCAGTAGTGTGAGAGGTTCATTCGGTTGTAATTCAATGTTATTTTGAATTCTCTTCACGGAACTAATACTTTTGCCAGAGTATTTAGCCGCTCTCTCATATTCCTTAGCAAGAGGTTCCAGCAAATATATGTTTAATTTTTCCTCCTCGCAACGCTTAATTTTATTATATTTGCGATAATTTCTCTTTCTCCGCTATGGATAACAGCGTTACTTTTACTCCGCGGTGATGTGATTTCACCATAATTACTACTCTGTGGTTGCTGCTCCACGGTAACACTACTGGTACGCAGTGAAGGAAATAGTACTATGTTTCTTGACAAGAGATTATGCTGCGGAGCATGCGCAAACAACTCAGTTGGCTCCACCCACGTTACGCGCTTCCTTCCCTCTGCCCCTCTGTCCCCGCTCAGAAGGTTCAAGATAACTTGCATTAACAGTAGGTTGTGTTGTAAAATTAGGTATTTTATTTTATGTTTTATTATTATTGTGTTAAATTGTATTGCGTATTCTTATTGTATTGTGTTGTAAATTGTATTGTGTATTGTAGATTTTATTGTGTATTGCTTATCATTTTATTGTGTATTGTTAATATTGTATATACCACTGCCACCGGGTGCATGCCCACTTGCAGTGTAAATAAATACACACACAAGAAGAATTTCTTGTCACTCTTCAAGATAGTTTACAGTCAAAGAAAGTGAAGTTTTCTATGTTCTACATGATACAACCACATTTCAAATTTATCCATAAATGTTATTAGCTAGTCTCTTATATTTCTTGCAATTCTGTAACTCGCATGCACAACTTGCTAATGATATTTGATATCAGTCTCATTTTTACCTTTAGCTGTTCTAAAGCAGATGCAGACAGTATTTCTTTACTAAAACCTTCACTGTTTATTTGTAACATAAAATGCCATGTGTAAGAAAGTGTAATAGAATACAAGCTTTACCTCTCTTCTTAATACAAAAAATTCTCTTTTTACTCGTAACTAAAGGGAAATGATCTGGGAATTATATTGTTTGTCACTTAAAACGAGCCGCCACTTACTGCAGACGCGATCGAACTTGTGTCTTGAAAGAACCGCACACAGACAGTACAGCTACTACAGAGTCCGTTCTACCTGCATTGAGATTGTGTAGACACTTTGAGAGCACGAGTTGCCCATCATGTTCATGAGTGACATTTATATAATGCCGTTTTCCTCGCAATACTTGTGAACAAATCATTAATTTAATATTCTCATCATATTGGCAGCAAAAAAATGCGTCCTCCCATCCTACTTGAAACTTTCGTTTTTGTAGAGGTACATGGTTTCGAGAGAGACATTGCGACGACGCCACTCGCAGGTCAGAGACAAATACAAATGGAACGGAGTTTGACTCCAGTGAGTGAGAGGGTGGGGATTGGAGGAGGTACGAAGCAAGAGAAATGCATATCTATCATTGCGAGCCACAATGTGCTCGTGAGTCACATTTTCGTCACAGCTGCTCTAAAGAAATTGAGTGATCCTGATTTTAGAGGTTTTCTTCAGAAATACACACATCAGAAGATTCCGAGCGAATCCATGCTAGCTGTGTAAAAAATATGTAACTCAGTCTTATAACGACAGCATGAACAGAATCAAAGAACATGTAAGTGACAACAAAATATGTGTTTCAATTGATGAGACTAGTGATGTTTTAGGAAAACATGTAGCTAATGTGGTTGTAGGTGTTTTGTCACCTGATAAAGCAGTGATCGTCAACTCGACCGAAAACGGGCATGGGCGCTCATCACTCCTTCCGTGCGGGGCAAGCGTGCATTACCTCGTGCTCGGCATTATACAACCCTATCTCCCGTTCAGTAGCGAATCTTGGCAGAAGCTAGCTGCAATGTTGAATAGAAGTAGTATGTCTCAACAGTCGTCAGGAATTTCATTCACAGTTTCAAGACTTGAACGTATGATGTCAGATTTCAAGATTTTCATAGCCTAGCGTTGGGAAAAATAATTATTTTTCTGGAACTTTTCCAAGAGTTCCGTTTCCAAGAAAGTACTAGTTTCAAAGAACAGTTCCGAAATAACATCAAGCGCCTGACATAACGTAATAATCACCAAAATTTTATATTGTTTTCAAAAATCTTATACCATAATGCAATTCGAACCACGACAGCTGTTACATTCAGGTGTAACAGTAATTTATATAAACCATAAAATATCGCAATGGTTTGATCATTCCTCCTGTTAAATAAGGGATATTACTACTACGTGATATTAGTCTCTATTGAAGCTTCATAATTTATTTGTAATAAACATTGAGATTAGTTGGGCTACATTTGCACTGTTATGTCACCATAGTCATTCATTCATAGTGTTCTGTCCAAGGGCAGGTATTTCACTGCAAATCCAGCATTCTCCAGTCTTTCTATTTTCTGCCTTCCTCTTAGTATCCGCATATGATCTATATAATATCTTAATGTCGTCTATTATCTGATATCTTCTTCTGTCCCAAAATATTCTCCCGTTCATCATTCCTTCCTTCAGAAGGCAGATATGTTACAATATACAAATTTTATAACACAATACAATGCGTATATAAATTTGTATAATTGTTTTCTTCATTTGATATAGTAAAACAGTGACTTTCAAATACTACTACTACTACTACTACTACTACTACTACTACTACTACTACTACTACTACTAATAATAATAATAATAATAATAATAATAATAATAATAATAATAATAGGCACAACCTCACAATTTGATTTTTTTTTTATTCTTATTGCTATATTAGTAGTAAACAATGTAACTGAAGCTGATTGGCCAATCAGATTGATCATTTAATATTGAAACGCGCCCCGCAAATTCATTTTAATGAAAAATTTCGCTCTCCTTCCAACATGTTGAATTCTGAAGGAACTACTGTACACCCAAGGAGAACATTTAGGCTGGAACTGTTATGGTCTCAGAGAGTACCTGGAGTGTTCCAGACAAGATAGTACGGTACGTTACACAGTACTCCACTTCCTATGAGTAAGAGTCTGTCAGAAACTCCTACTGTTATTTTGGAACAGAGTGTTCCGACCTATAACTTAGTTCTTTTTTTGGAACGGTTATTTTCTCGGAACTGTTCCGAAAGCACTGTTATGTTATTTTTCCCTCTCTCTATCATAGACCCATCTACTGTGGATGTAGATTGTGCTCCTGCTTAGCTTCAGCTAGAAAGGACAGACTGATAATGTGATAATGAACTGAAGGTGATATACGTACTGCATAAAAGCAGGAAAAAGTCTGTGTGATTTTTATTCAGATTTTCCATTAGTCAGATTCCTCAGGCTTCATCAGCAGCTTTCGACAGACTGTGCATGTTCGGATCCACATACATATACAAACATTGTTTTCTTTAATGAAAATAAGTAAATCCCATCACAGAACTAGCTAATTCATCTGACTACAATCTACCAAATTTTCTCAATTCATACACTGGCCAGGTCATAGTGTATAATATTGAGCAATCAGTACGCAGCAAAGAGGCTAAAAAATGTCGTAAAATTATAATTACAGAAGATCAGGAAATATTCTTACTAATGGTCATGAATTTAAAAAAATGAAAAGAAAAAGTAGAAATCTAAAATGCAGTACAGTATTTAGTTTTATTCAGCTTTCATTTCAACCCTAACTTATCAAACAATTGCTTTCATAAATGTAAATACTAGTATTAGACATTCACATTACTTTAAACTTAATTTGATCAATATGAGAAACATTTATTATCACGAAAAAGGAGCCACCATCGCAAGCCTCCGCTGTGCCCGCGGAACATGAGCGCAGCGGGCTTCAGAGCTGGCTGAGATGACATCACAGGGCATCGAGCTGATGACCACTGTAACAGAGCATGGGAGACATTTTTATTAACTACATAGCTTCTCCAAAAAGTAGAGCACTCTTCAATTGCAACTCTCTTTCACAAATCTATGTCTCTTTTATGGCCTAGTGGTGTTCGGTATGAAAATGTGTTGCTTTTTGTTACGTACGCTGCTCCATGCATTGTTAAGGCAGGCAAAATACTACAAAACCATTATATAAACATGGTTCACATAACCTACTTAACGCACGCGCTTCATAAGAGTGGCTGAAGTTCTACGTGAATCCTGTCAAGAAGTCAACAGCTTCATAGCTAACACTAAGAAAATATTTCGGAAAGCTCCGTCCAGACTACGTACATTTAAAGACATGTGGCTGGTCATGATAATAATAATAATAATCCGTGGCGCTACAGCCCGTGAAGGGCCTAGACCGACCAGCCGGCTGCTGGCCTCACGCTCACATGCCGAAGCAGAGGTGGACGATCATCCAACCAGAACGGAGGTATCGTGTGGTTAGCACGGGTCATGATAATATCTTTGAAAAATATTGGAGTGCAAGAGGTCAAATTACTTTATTGTCAAACGCCTGGCATTAGAAAACAACAACAACAACATTTAAAGACATGGGACCTGACTTATCTCTTCCCCAATTCCGATCCTAACAAGATGGTGCACATGGTTAGATGCTGCTTGTTATTATGCCACGCATTACTATACATTCAGAGAATAATTAACACATTAGACCAGTGATGTCAATTGATGCCCATAGGAGCAAGCGTGCGCTTTAGAGCTCAGGAGAGCCTGAGCGCTTTACAGCTGGAAGGAAAGAGACAGACGAGTGAGGTAGTATATGCCGCTTGGTCGAGCTGTATACAGAGATGGCCAGGACTGATTCAATGGATAAAGGGAAGAGAACTTATTAAAACTGTATCCATGTTCATTTTTAAATATGTCTGAGAAGTACAAGTGCATTATAAGAATGTAAGTTTGTAAGTTTTAATTTTAATGCTCATTTTTCACAAGTTTGATTTTTTATTCAAAAGGATTTTTTTTTCAATTTTTTTATAGAAAAGTGAAATTTTCAGATATAGGCCTATTTATTTAGTAGCTAGCCTTACATGTACTGAATCAATGTTGTCGTAAATCTAATATACCGTAAATACGTATTATTGAAGATAGTGTATTACAAATTTGAAAATATTCGAATGGAAAATTAATGCTTGTAAGAAAATGAATTAACAAAGCAATTACTGTTACATCATAAGCAAAAGATATGTGTCAGGTGTTATAAAAATGTCAGCTCTATAGCTTCAGCAGGTTTCGAGAAAATAATTTAATATTCTGATGATAGGAAGTTGCTAACCAATATCACCTTAAAAGCATAATGCGATAAGAGTTTTGTTATGTAATATTAGTTACGTTTAAAACATATACAGTACCTAGGTAACTTTGCTTTGCACTATAATATTGTTTTGATTAGTTCATTGATTACTTTTTTAAGGCTAAAAATACCACCAAGATCAATTCCAACTTATCATGGCATACTCAATCTCTTTTTTTTGGGATATCAGTTTCTTTATGAATGATATGTTTAATTCACTTAGTACAGTATAGTTGTTGGTACTATGGAATTTATGTGAACATTTCTTCTTAACTCTTTATTATGTTATTAACGTTTGAAACACAACTGCAATATCAAGAAGTTGGTGTAAATACTTTTATTCTGCAGACAGTATAGATAATATCAAATAGAAAGGAGCCATAAAAAAATAACGACATAAAATTTCACGTTCCGTTTGAAATTTGTGCACCACTGTTTTCTTAATCCAAACAGGCTGCTTATTCCTCTTCCGTAAGTAGTGCTTGATGCCCGCGCACTACGTCAAGGTCAGAAAAATGCGCTTGCTTTGACATCACTGCATTAGACAGTGAAGAAGCATCTTCGATTGTACTGGCTAAAGCACTTATGTCCGTTCGGTTAATGGAAAGTTTAATTTACAAAAAACAATTTTTAATGTTCACCACAAGCTATTAAGCAGTTAGAAGAATCTGGTTTAGAAATGAACAAAGCTGTACGCATAATGGAAGAAGTGTCGGAAAAGATTAATCAGATAGTTCCGGGGCCAATTTCTGAAAAAGTAAAACTGAAATTGCAGAGCGTTCTTAAAAAAACAGTGAGTTATTAGTCATGTGTGGTATACTCAATAGACTGATAGACCAGAAACAAATGTCAGACACTGACCCATACTATTTCTATGCTCCACTGACTTCGTGTGATGTAGAGAGAACATTCTCTCGATACAAAAACTGTTTAAGCGATATGCGAAGGCGATTCAGCTCAGAAGTCAACATGATTAACTCCTTTTCCAAAGATTTTGAGATATTCAAGGTTAAAGTTGAATACACACAATTGATTCTGTGTTGTAGTCAAGAATAATATTGCATTCTGTGGGCTTTTTACTGAACTGTGGAGTTACTCACTTTGACCACTGAAAATATGGTCAATTTAATACATTGCCAACTTAGAAACTCTGAAATAACCAAAAGTGGAGTTAATCATGCTGACTTCTGAACACCTCTTATGATAATATATCGTCGTTTACTGCAACGCTGGTAATTCCATCAACGATGACAGGGACTGAACCTTACACGGTGTGTACTACAGTACTTCTGACTGTAGGGAAATACAGTAGCATGTTGAAGTCGTCTGTTTACGTTTAAAACCTGTTCAGCCAATGGTCTGAATGAAAAAAATGGAACATATAGTAAATGTGCACCTACATTCAACGATAAGTCATTCCGTATCCACTGTCTACTGATGATACTTTAGAAATAAAATGTGAGTTCAATGTAGAATAACACGTTAACTTGGAACATTGACATTGTTGGTAGAGGAAAGTGCCCAAAACCGGACCCCCATTTTATTTTTGATTAAAAAAATATATAAAACGGTAAAAAATTATATTTTAAAAGCATGTAATATTTACTTTATAGTATTACTTTTAGAAAATATAATTAAAAATTAGTAAGAAAAAAAATTATTTTCAATAACCTTGCACTTTGGCGATTTGAAAAATAGTTGCCGAAATCGTACCCCTTGTAAAAATAATCGAAATAACACTAAAAAATTTGGAAAAAGATATTAAATAAGAGAAAACATAATCTAGTTTCAAAGTATAAGAGTAATATTACAATTACAGGTTTTAGTTTTTAAAAAAAGATATAGGATGTATTCAAAAAAGATACACAAAACGTACAACAGAATTAAATCGTTTAGCGACAAAAATCGCAGATGTTCTTGTCCTTTTCAGTCCCAGCAGATAATGCACGTGACCCAAAGTTCCCCTTTAGAATCCTCCGAAAATTTTCTGTCACAAAACATACACACACACACCAAGCATCATCTTTGGATGGGGAGACTTCCGAGAAAAGATCCAATTCAGATATTCCACAGGTCATGGTTTTTTCATCTTAAGTGCTTGATTCTTTCACATTTTTCACAAAATTTAGAGCTTTTTCACGAGCCCTTTCCCTTTTCTTGAAGGCTTTACTTCTGAACCACGTCCCTGGCCGCGATTGCTTTTGCGTCCTTGAGCACGATTCCGTGCTTGTTGTTCAGCTTCCATGGCTTCTTTAGCTTTTTTAGCTTTCACCAAATGGGCTTCATAAGACGTAGATGTGATGACCGTAGAACTGCAGATCTTTCGCCCCCTATTCGAGAACCTCTTTTTTTTTAAATTTTGGAATGGGAGTGATGTCACACAGACTTGTCTTAGAAGATGTGGAACCCTGAGGATCCTCAAGTGTAGCTGATGACAGAGGAACGCCCTGACCTGCCGAAGATGTTTGGGTCAAACTCTACAAAAACTTCTGGTTCGTTCACATCCCATTCTTCTCTGTTCTCTGGAAAGCTCTGGTTTTCTGCTGTTTGTTTCTTTAACACAGATTCATAGAAAGAGAAATCTCGTTTCTTGTTACCTCTACAATGTATTCGGCATCTGAAAGCAGCTTCTTGTACAAGGGTTGCTTTAAATCCATTTATTGCTATTTGAGCTGTTTGGTATCTAATATATAGCCACCGACGTGGCTCAGTCGGTTAAGGCGCTTGCCTGCCGGTCTGAAGTTGCGTTCGGGCGCGGGTTCGATCCCCGCTTGGGCTGATTACCTGGTTGGGTTTTTTCGAGGTTTTCCCCAACCGTAATGTGAATGCAAGGTAATCTATGGCGAATCCTCAGCCTCATCTCGCCAAATATTATCTCGCTATCACCAATCTCATCGATGCTATATAACTTAGTAGTTGATACAGCGTCGTTAAATAACCAACTAAAATAAAAAAAAGTACCGGTATCTAATATAGGCTTTTCCAAACAGTTCCATTGCATCAAAAGCACTGACAGCACGTTCATTATGCCTTAACCACTGCCTGATTTCCTCGCTGTAGTGAACTTTGAGGGGACCCATGAAAGTTTTGCTCAAAGGTTGTAGTTTGTGTGAAGAGTGAGATGGCAGCGATACAATGGTAACATGATTTGTTTTTGCCAAGTTGTTGAGATCAATATTCTGTGTGTGGCTAAAGTGGCCATCCAAGAGCAACAGCACAGGTTTTTTGCTTTGTAGGATTGGCAAACTTGGTGAAATGTCGAAACCAATGAGTGAGGAATTAATTTGGATCCACTCTGAATAGTACGCTGTAAAGATTGTTCCTTCCTACCCCATTATCCTCCTGAAATTTGGAACATAATTCCAAGAGAATAAGAGTGTGTACAAATACAGGTACACTTTAAATATGATAAAATAAGGGGTCCGGTTTAGGCAACTGAAGGGGGTCCAGTTTACGCGACTATAGCCAACATTTTGTTAACTCAATAGATTTTTAACCAAACATCTAAATTAAACAGTTTAATGACAAGCAATAACCTTAAACCTTACCATTTAAGAATATATATAGGTCGAATGGCTTACCTGCCAATATCTAGGAGAAAAAACAAAAAATGTAGCACCATGTAAAAACTTTTTCCACTGCCAAAACACGTAATTGCGGACTGATAAGCAACAAGTGAAGCGGGCGACGTGTGTGCTCCGCTACAGAGTGGTAGAAGCCTAAACTACTATTTACACTCAGTCCTGCTAGAGTTCAGGAGAATGCAGAGCCAGGAGACCGGGGGTCCGCTTTAGGGGGAGGAGTCCGGTTTAGAGCACTTTCCCCTATCTGCGTTACATTTTTTTTAATATTGTAATATTTCAGGTCTTTATCTTTTCCACATATATTTCGATTGTTGATAGCTAAACGTAATTTTATTGTCTGAAGAAATTGCCATTCAGTTCATAAACCTGAGAATCAAGTTTCATGAACTGTTTACTGGAAAACTCTTTATGAACACAGAATTAGAATTTAAAAAAAATAACAGCTGATAACTCGTATTAAACTGCATTAGGATACTACCTTCTTAATTTCGTGGTACAGCATATCGTAATTTCATGGGTTTTATAACAATAGTCCACAGTATAAAGAAGACAATATCACAGTCTAGTACATACAGTCACGAATCTTGTGTTGTGAAATTACTAGAAACAATAGACTGTGCCGGTACTATTTCGCATTGTCTGTAATGAGGCGATATTAGCGATCCTAGTGGTTAGCAACTATCTATGGATGTGTATTTACTACGTATTGAGCTTCGTGACTGTATATACTAAACTGTGATAATACTGTGAATAGTCTATGAAGAAAGCCATGATTCCAGCATACATATTCAAATCTCTCTAGTGTATAGTCTCAGGGTTACCAGATGTCCCGATTTGGCGGGACATGTCCCGATTTTCATACAAAAGTCCCGAGTCCCGCTTCGATTCGAGGCGGGACACAAAAGTCTCGCCTTTAGAAAATTAACATCACTTGTATAATTTTATTGCTACCTAGTAACGTTTTCTTCTAGGCCTAAATAATTAGGCCTACATTAAATTTAAATTAAGTTTCTTAATAATATAGGTTTGCACATTGAAAAAAAAAATGAATATTTTGGCAAGTGTAAGGTTTGTAACAACGAATTCAGTGGCAAATATGATTTTTTTTTAAACATTTAAAAAGAGACATTCATCAGAAATGCATGGCACAGAGAATTGAAAAAGCTTGTTGAAAATACTGAAGTCCAGTGACAAATATGTGAGAAGCTCTAAAAATATATACTTTATGTTAAATGATGGGTTTGGAGCAGCAATATGCTATGGCACAAAATAAATATGAATTTAGGTATCAATAAATTTTATGTCAATATTGTCTATTAATAAACATTGAAATTTAAATATTTTGTCACATGTGATGCCAAACAGAAATATTATTAAGTCCTTAAGTTAATTTGGCATAACATTATTGCCACAAGCCCTTCAGAAAGACGCCAGACAAACATGATGTAACTGGAATAATTTCGAGGGGAAAATTGTTCCGGGGCCGGGTATCGAACCCGGGTCCTTTGGTTAAACGTACCAACGCTTTCCCACTGAGCTACCCGGGAACTCTACCCGACACCGATCCAATTTTTCCCTCTATATCCACAGACCTCAAAGTGGGCTGACAACAGTCAAGCAACCAACATTTGAGTGCACACTAACTCTGTGTGACTTTAAATTGTGGTTTTCTGTTACGTACAGTGACGTGTATTATGCAAATTAAGCTTTCAGGAATAACTCCCTGTAAAGTTAATTTGAATAATTTCGAGGGACAAATTGTTCCGGGGCCGGGTATCGAACCCGGGACCTTTGGTTAAACGTACCTACGCTCTCCCACTGAGCTACCCGGGAACTCTACCCGACACCGATCCAATTTTTCCCTCCATATCCACAGACCTCAAAGTGGGCTGACAACAGTCAAGCAACCAACATTTGAGTGCACACTAACTCTGTGTGACTTTAAATTGTGGTAACTTACGGCCAGATGTTTTGTACTTGGAAAACTGTAACTTATCCACAATAAGTGTTTTATTTAAATTGCATTTTTGAGATTCATATTACTTTCTTCAGCTGCGGGATATTTTATTTTATTTTATTTTACTTATATACAGACATGAAAATGTCTATTCTGCCCATAGGCTATTCATATCACTCTTTCTTTAAGACAAAACATAAGCCTATATCAATGGCGGGCATTCCTGCGGCATTGCCGCAGTGATATCAGACCTCAGCGAAGCATCAAACTTACCCCCTACCTTCCCCTTCTCCCACCCCATGAAAATACTGCTCGTGTACGTGGCTGATAATCCGCTGCATACTGGATTGCTGCATTTTGTTACTGCAGAAAAAGGCAGTTCGTATTTTAACAGTGTCACCACCCAGACTATCATGTAGATCTCTTTTCAAAAATGAAAAGATTATGACAATCTACAATCTATATATTTTTTAACTTTTAATATATGTAAACAAGAATATTACTAATTATACAAGTATAGCTGATCTGCATCGCTATGAAACCAGAAATAATGATCAATTAAACGTACCACATGTCAGTTTGCAAAAAACACAATCAAGCTATATAATTACTGCAATAAAAGTTTATAATAAGATACCAACAAATATAAAGACACTTAATAAAACACAATTTAAACTTCAGCTTAAGAGATGGCTACAAAATAATCATATGGATGAATTTTTTGAAAATGATGTAGTAGTTTAGTTAAATTTTATTATTTTTACTCTTTTAATATTTTAAATATTGACATGTTGTTTTTTTATATTATTAAATTGACGAGGCCTCTTATATTCTTGTACTTTCAGGCAAATAAAGAATATGAATATGAATATGAATATGAATTCGGAGCTTCATTAGTGATACAATGTCTTTCGCAGAATCATAGTAAATTTTGTAACTATGCTGTTGTGAAATTGAAAATTAATATGTAATGTATCTACTACCACTACCACTACTACTACTATTATTATTATTATTATTATTATTATTATCATTATTATTATTGTCAGTTATCAATATCATCATTGCTGTCTCTGTTTTCTTTCTTTTTGTTGTATTAGCTCGATGAGAGTTCTATAATGTACTTTTGACTCTGTTGACCCTCTATAGGGCTTTAACTTAATTTGTATCATTTTCATCAGTGTTTGTATTTCTTTTTTGTATTTATATGTGCTATCTGGTAGGATGGAAGAGAAGGCCTTATGGTCTTAATCCTGTCAGATTAAATAAATTATTATTATTAAGTTATTATTATTATTATTATTATTATTATTATTATTATTATTATTATTATTATTATTATATGAATCAAGAGGATATCACATTTACAAGAAAGGCGGTTCTTTCATTTCTCATGTTTAGGATCAGTTACAAATATTCAGGACGCGAACTTAAATATGTAATTCTTAAAATAGATCACCTATTATACGAGTTCAATGAACACAGATTCAGTGATTTTCAAGGGATGGGGAAAGATTTCAATATTTTTGCCACTCCTTTTCATGTTTAAATTGAAAATCTTATCCCAGAATTGCAGTTAGAGGTACTGATTTTGCAGAATTATAGCCTCTTGAAAGCAAAATATGAAGGTCTGCTGGGGTTAAATATTTTTAAAAGATGTCCATTACTACATATCAACTGCTTAGACAGTTTGCTTAAAAAATAATGAATACCGTCATTTCCCACAACTATGGTCCTGGAACATAACAATTGTCCACAATACAACTAATCAAATTTTGTACTCCATAGCGTAGTACCTCGTTTATCTATATTCTTGCTGTACTGTAGTTTGAATTCAAGTCACTGCAGCTATCTACGAACGGCCTATGTTACTTCTACAATGATCTTTGAATGGTTGTATCGTGAACCATAGTTGTGTTCCAGGACCATAGTTAAGGAAAATGCCGGTATGTATTCATCAACTTACCAGTGCGAACAGCTGTTTTCTAAAATGAAGTTTATGAAGTCCAGCCACAGATCCCGCTTAAGCGACGCTCATCTCCTTGCGCAACTGAAAATAGCATGCACAGATATAAATCCCTATTTCGAGGGAATTGCTTTTAAAAATGACTAAATATCACTTGAATGAACTCTTCTAATTACATATGGCAGGTAGAAATGTAGTGGGGCAACTGTCTGTAAATCCGTCACAGCACTGTACAGTGCAACCACTCCCACAGTATGTAGTTGCCATTTAAATCCTGTCTTGTGGGTTGCGTTCATTTTGCCCACCACTGGCCTATATGATGAAAAAGGATGTCCCTCCTTGGTAGATTTAAAATCTGGCAACCCTGTGTATAGTTCACAAGTCAGCTAGTGGCTAGTGACTAACATGTAGTATAGACTTGAGCTTTGAGACACGCCTCAGTAAGCCTACTATGAACTTTTATAAAATCTTTAAAATAATAAAAGAAAACAAAATAATCCTTACGATGCAAATGCCAATATATTTCAATAGTATCTAATAGTTAACACGCATAATGATATAAAGTCTAGTACTTAATTGTTCTGTTCGGTGTGATGAATATGTTCCATTTATACATGGCTACAAATTTTTGTATGATCATTTGGTTTTAGGGCGGAAAGCTGTAGCCTCATTTCTGCGTCTGCATTTAGCCTATTTCGGTAATTTGTTTGCAGAATAAATGCGATAGAATCCAGATATAACCGGTAAATATTATATTCATTTTTAGATCTTTAATAATATTAACGATATTAATAATAAAGAAATATAATAACAATTAATATCTTATTTTGTAATAATTAGGATTATATTATAATAATAATTATTTTGATTTTGAGTTCATTTTTGAAAATTCCAATAAGTCCAGTATGAATTCAAAACGAATGGTATTCAATCATATGACTTATTTTAATGTAAATTATACAATTGAAGAGTCCACTGCAAGAATCATGGATGTCAATTTCTTGTCGAAAATGAACCAAGACTGTCAATGCATAGCTTAAGACATATTATAGAATGTACAGGGACATCATTTTATTTTTATTTCAATTTTTATTGCACCTGAGTTTTTGAATGTACTTCACTCCCACCCCTTCTACTAATGAAGTTCCAACTGTCCTCCAGACAGAATCAAGGCTGCATATAGTAAATAGCACTGAGTTAGTGAGTATAGTACGTTCCAGAAATATGTTCGCGTTTTCCAGTGACGAAAGAACTTTCAATATTGAACCATACTTATTTTCGCACAGGTACTGTTCGTTTGCCTACGTCGCATCCCGATTTCCCCCACCTGCTCCTGCACGCCCCTCTGTAAAAGCAGGGCTGTCTTAGCTCTTTTCTGAAAACATTAATTTCTGTTAGGAATTGGACGTTTACGTAATATTATACAACTGTTTAAAATAACTTATATAAAAGGGCCTCGTTAATTAATTAACTGTCACGTGATTTCCCCCCTTTCTACGATCCTGCGGCATAACCACTTGGGCGTACAGTAGATAGCATATCTGAGTAATTTTATCTGTGCGGGTCGGGCAGAAGTGAAGATTGAATTTACACTTCGTAAGGTACTCTTTTATAGAGTAGGTACAGAATTATTTCAACATGAGTTACTAGTACGAAGGACGAAACTGGCAATTAGAATTAGATGCAATAGTCTATAGTGCGATAATATGCACAAAAGAACTGAAGCCTGTATCGAAATGAACGGCCCCATTTTCAAAAATGTGTTTAAATATTCATATTATGATTATTTTTCAATTTAATTTATTTCTCTATGTTGTACGCTAATGTGCTGTAGACAGTATAATATACACTGCATAATGAATACGTTCGCATGGATAACTCAGTTCGTGAGTAAAAAGACTTATTCTTAATACAGTACTATATTTTGATTAAACAAAAACTTAATGAAAATTATCGAACTCAAAATCGCGATATTTCCTAGTTTACGTAAATGGATGAACTACTTTTCTTCCTTCCTATACCTAGTAGAGTGATTTGTTTGTGTTTTACGCCAGTATCATCGAACTACAGTCGTAGAAGGGGATAGCAAACTGTGTTTCCGGTTCTCTAAAAGTATAGCCAGGTTAATATTAAAAATGTTATTAAAAATAAAATGATGTCCCTGTACATTGAGAGTTATATGGCATTAACACTGATAGTCATAGTTCAGTAATGATCGGAAAATCACAGATAAGCTTTGAGCGCTAATCATTTCAAACTTTCAATTGCTTCTCCTGCAAAATGTACTCCAAATGACATCCATCATTCTTGCAGTGGACTCTTCAATTATAAATTTAAATTATATTTTAAAATTATTAACGTTTTCGTCATTCAGTATGGCATTTTCAGACATTGATATATCTTTTGAAAAAATACATTGCATTAAAATTGTAGTGAAGATTTTTACATAATATTGAAGTATAGATTGTTGATGTCAATATAAAAAAAAAACATTTAAAAACACTTAAGTGTACCAATTAAAATTAAAATTTCAGAAATGCATATTTAATCGAAATTAAGTAACGATATCATATTACGTTAAAATAAATATAACTTACATGAACATTGTTAATCAAATGCGTATATCACTTGTATTACCTTTTAAATTATAATGTAAATTTATAATTAGGCCTTTATTATTTCATTAAAATAAGTTATATGATTGAATATAAATCTTTTTGGATTGTTGGTGATGTTTAATGTTTTTATTGATTCATATTTTTGTGATTTTGCATACATTTTCTACTATTCTCCACTATTTAAGTACAATTTACGATTCACAGAATTGCAAACTTTCAGAAACGCTGCATTATACGATTTATTTCGTTTGTATTTACTGATAAGGAAAGATAGTCATAAAACAATGTACTAATGTATTAAAACCAAAAACCTCATTGTCATCAGTAATTTTTAAATTACATCGCTCGTGTTCGGTAGTGTTTTTAAATATCCAGTCGAGGCTTACTTATCAGCTCTTAATATACACATATATTCCTAGAATCGCGATTGACACTACAAAACGTAAATGTTTTCATTCCCTACTTATTGTTGCAGTTTTCAATCAGGAATCTTAATATAACTTAGAAAACTTACCTCAGTGGGAAGAGGTTCATCCTGGTTGTCCCATGGGAATCGAACCGAGCTCCTGAATACACACATTCTCCATAAACCGCTATCTTTGCTTGATTTAAACGAAATCAGATATCATAATGGCGATCCAATACGTAACTTTCATTGTTGAAGACGGCGTTGTTATCGGTTGTTATGTAGAGCGATGAACGCAATTCCATAGAGATTGTAAAAATGGAACTAGCATCAGTGAGTAGAAGATATAGGCAGCATATATTCGCTGATGCAGATAAGAAAAAAAAAATTGTAGTACTTGGGTTGAGACAAGGTTCTGGTTGAGAACTTTCGACCTGATGTTATATGTAGTCAACCGGCCGCAAGGGGATTTAAATATTGTCATTTTTATATTTAAGACGTATTTTTAAAGGTATGCACCCACTTATCGAAATTGATCCGTACGCCGCGTTTGGATTGTTATTCTTTCATTATTTTGAATGGAGCATCGCTCACTTAACCGTATTGCCTCTGTCCTCATGACTGGATTCTGATCAGAACTATAGTAAAAGAAATTTTAAATCTTCCATCCGACATTCCAGACAATATGCTTTACTCACCTAAGAAATACAAAGGACTTCGTCTTTATAAAGCAAGCTGGAAAGCTTTTCTATAGTTTATCAACGGTTGCAAATTGCTTGCAAAGACAAGCAACGTATATGTTTCAAATACACGTGATTTGACCAATGAAATACAAGCAAGTCTGGATAAACTTGGATTGGCAAATATTGACTCCTCTGATCAGATAAACGTACCATCTTTACGAAAACTCCTACGAGACAAAGAATTTGATTCCTGGTTTATTATATTAGAGTGCTTTATTTCTTCTAATCTTCGTATACTTTCTTCTGTTTTATCACCTCCCTACCATTTGTTTCTTTGATTGCCAACATTTCAAACTACAAATTCTTTACGGTACTATAAAACATACTTTGCTTTCGTCATTTGTTTACCGCATAGATAGTCAACTGAAAATGGCGATTTCGCTCAAACGTTTTGAAGCTAACATTAGTGAAATAGAATTTTTGGAAGTCAATATTTTTTATTGTATTAGAGTAGTTTATTTCTTCTAATCGTGTAATAGTCAATTAAATCCCACTCGAGTTTTGATTTTTCTCTAGTCAGATTACTGTTGATTTTATTTTAGTTGATTATTTAACGACGCTGTATCAACTACGAGGTTATTTAGCGTCGATGAGATTGGTGATAGCGAGATGAGGCCGAGGATTCGCCATAGATTACCTGGCATTCACCTTACGGTTGGGTAAAACCTCGGAAAAAACCCAACCAGGTAATCAGTCCAAGCCGGGATCGAACCTGCGCCCGAGCGCAACTTCAAACCGGCAGCCAAACCCCTTAACCGACTGAGCCACGCCGGTGGCTTTTACTGTTGATAAAGACTGCTACTACGATGACCTTTCCTACAATTTAAATTATTTATTAATCCATTCAATTAATATATTTTTACTGGCAGAGTTAAGGCCACAAGATCTTTTCTTCCAATCAACCAATATAAAAATATATACTTTCTTCTTCCTCTTCGTCTTCTTCCATAGCGCTACATCTCATGGCTGAGATCCGGCCTCCTCACGAATCTTGAGGTTTCGTAGCATGGTTCTTTTTACGACGAGGGGTCGCTAGCCCCTCAGTCACCCCCATCCTGGAGGGCCAGGGAACCTTCTGTTAGGGTTACCTTTCCTTAGCCGAGTAAGTCTCGTTTTAAAGCGTTAGATACTCGCTCTCACCCCTCCTCTTACGGGGCTAGGATTTGCTAGTCTTGTAGGCAGGTGAAACCTGCCAAATTGAACATTTCTCGACATTTAGTAGAGGCCTTTTCTCGGCATAGGGACCTCCATCGAGACTCAATGACCAGCCATTCACCCTCCCCATTTTTCTGGGCTCGGGACCGGCATAGAGCGGGACTAAAATGCCCCACTCCATGGCTGGGTTTACTTACTTATTTACAAATGGCTTTTAAGGAACCCGCAGGTTCATTGCCGCCCTCACATAAGCCCGCCATCAGCCCCTATCCTGTGCAAGATTAATCCAGTCTCTATCATCATATCCCACCTCCCTCAAATCCATTTTAATATTATCTTCCCATCTACGTCTCGGTCTCCCCAAAGGTCTTTTTCCCTCCGGCATCCCAACTAACACCCTATATGCATTTCTGGATTCGCCCATACGTGCTACATGCCCTGCCCATCTCAAAGTCTGGATTTAATATAAAAATACATAGCAAATATGAATAACAACAATATAGGAAACAATGAAATAATAATAATAATAATAATAATAATAATAATAATAATAATAATAATAATAATAATAATGATGACAATAAGAGCAAAATGTAAATGTGTTTTATTACAAGTAATTATAAAAGTTAAGCAGTTACAATTTAGAGTTAAATAAGATAATTTAGACCAAAGGAATGCTTAACATAATGAAGAAAAATATTGTTAGGCTATATTAAAAGTAAAAATCATATTCTACAAAAGTAATATTTGAAGACAGATCATATTCTAGAGACGAAAGCACTCTTTTTGACAATCAGCTTTTAATGTAGTCATGTCTGACGGCTTCTTTACACTTTGTAAACTAGAATAAGCTATTTTTATATTTACATTATCGTAAAGAATGTCGGCTTACATTAATTGAACATATTTACATTTTTATATACAATTTACAAAATAAGTAGGCTATATTATTATGAAATAAAATACCTTTCATTAAAATACGCAACACTGCTCATACTGTAAGCTTAATACTGTAAATCATGTTTGATCAATGTCTATCTACAATCTTTATTACAGTATAAATAGTAAAAATAGCGTATTTTAGTGTACATAGTGTAAATACAGGGACATCACTTTAGTTTTACTAACATTTTTAACATTAACCTGGCTATACTCGGAAACACTGTTACCCCCTTCCATTACAGGAGTTTGGAGTTACTAGTGCAATTTGTAAACAAATCATTTTACTAGCTATAGGAGGAGAGAAAAGTACTGTATCCATTTATGTTACAGGGAAATATAGTATTACGATTTTCAGTTTGGTCTTTACTTTACAGTATTTTATCAAAAAATAGTAGAATAGTAACATTTTTTTTCACAAACTGAAGTCTTGAGGCGGTTATATTCATTATGTAATGTCTACTTTATTCATCATATTACTAACCTAATTTATTCCTGAGAATTTTGTGAGCACTTCCGCAAGAAACCCCAATTTCTACAGCTAACTTCCTGACCGACTTATTAGGACCTCCCTGCACCCTTTCTCTAGCATCTTCTACAGCATCTTCTGTCACCTTTGTTGGCCATCTTACACTTTTCTTCCTTTCTATACACTCTCTTGTTCTAAATTTATCTACCAGATTAATGACATTTCTACGAAAATATTCCGTAATGATATAATCAGGAAATTGTGAAAAAAACTGTTGTTCACATTCGGTTATATCGTAATTTCAGTTTCTATCATCGTCCTTCATACCTACAAACAGTAAAACAAAACTCTTGTTTAAATAATACCGTACCATATTATAGGGTACCGTACTTTCGGTAACTCTAATCTTCACTTGTGCTCAGTCCACACAGATAAATTCAGTTATGCTACACACCATACCTGTGTGAAAATAAACTTCAATAATATAAACTTTTTCTTCTATAGAAAATGCAACATATTTCTGAAACACACTGTACTCTGTACTGTTTCTTTTACTGCTAGCAACAGAGGCCGTGAGTTTGTGTGACTGACGTTAGCAAGGACATTAGTGAAAGGGGTGGGAGTCAAGTACATTTAGAAACGCAGGTACAATAAAAATTGAAGTAAAAATAAAATGATGTCCCTGTATTAGTGTACGTGTTAAAATGGTCCACGTTTTGTTCTGCCCAACTTCACCAAACAGAAATGCGGCAAGCAATCAGTCAAATACTTCGCTTGCGAGATGCACGCTCGTCGTTGACTTAAATACTTCAGTAATACTTAATCTTGTAATTTCGTGGAAAAAAGTACAGTCCCTAGCAATAACTAAGGAGCGGATTCCTATGTAATTAAATATTATTTTTGCGTATGATAAAACACAATTAACAAAGCAAAAAATTCCGTACATGAAGTTTCAAGTTTAAAACCCGAATTTTATTTCACATAAAAACACATATTTTCACAAAAAAATTATGTAAATACATATTTTTACGAAACACATAAATCTTGTAGTTTTTTTACTTAAATAATTTTTTACAAGAACTTTTAAACATTTTAAAACTAAAGCAATTATGTCACTCAGAAGTACGTTAACTTTTTAAGAATTCTTGGTTGCTTCGTGTTTCTAAGCGCTGTGTGGTGTATCCGTGATCCATTTTTGTAATAGTATCGCCTCAAGTTCTGAGAACTGCTAGGCAGCATATCAGTGTTATTATTAGAGAATAAATTAACATGGACAAGGAGGAGAGATCTTGCAACACATAATAAGGAATGTTTATTGTTGCTGAAGATGATTTCATTCCACGCTTTGTTTGTGAAACACAACAGATAAGAGCTCGGGTATGAACATTATTAAATTTAAACAAATCTCTCGCCTCTCGCTGATGTCCATCAAGTAAGGTAATACGTCTTGTTGTGATTCCCAGTTATCGGGCTTCGTCAATCGATATCCTTCAAGATACACTGAAAAATGGTTGTTTAAAAAACGATTTGGCTTTCCTATTAGCAAATCTAAGCTTTTTGTGAGACACCATAAAAAACTCGAAACATCCAAAAACCTGCTGTCTGAAACAAGGAGGTGCGTGCCGTGAAAATTAAACTAGACTCGCTACCAGGTTCAGAAGTACAGGGACATCGTTTTATTTTTACTTCAATTTTTATTGTACCTGAGTTTTTGAATGTACTCCACTCCCACGCCTTCTACTAAGGAAGTTCCAACTCCACACAGAACCAAGACCGCAGATAGTAAGCAGTACTGAGTTACTGAGTATAGTACGTGCCAGAAATATGTTCGCGTTTTCCAGTGGCGAAAGAGCTTTCAATATTGAACCATACTTATTTTCGCACAGGTACTGTCCGTTTGGCTACGTCGCATCCCGATTTCCCCCACCTGCTTCTGCTCGCCCCTCTGTAATAGCTGGGCTGTCTTAGCTCTTTTCTGAAAACATTAATTTCTCTTAGGAATTGGAAGTTTACGTAATATTATACAGCTGTTTAATTTAACTTAAATAAAAGGGCCTCGTTAAGTAATTAACTGTCACGTGATTTCCTCCCTTTCTACAATCCTGCGGCATAACCACTTGGACAGTAGATAGCATGTCTGAGTAATTTTATATTTTCGGGTAGGGCAGAAGTGAAGATTGAATTTACAGTACGTAGAGTAGGTACAGAATTATTTCAACATGAGTTACTAGTACGAAGGACGAAACTGGCAATTGGAATTAGATGCAATAATCTATAGTGCGATAATATGCACAAAAGAACTGAAGCCTGTATCGAAATGAACTGCCACCATTTTCAAAATTGTGTTTAAATATTCATATTATGATTATTTTTCAATTTAATTTATTTCTCTATGTTGTACGCTAATGTGCTGTAGACAGTATAATATACACTGCATAATGAATACGTTCGCATGGATAACTCAGTTCGTGAGTAAAAAGACTTATTCTTAATACAGTACTGTACTTTGATTAAAGAAAAACCTAATGAAAATTATCAAACTCAAAATCGCGATATTTCCTAGTTTACGTAAATGGATTAACTACTTTTTTTCCTTCCTATACCTAGTAGAGTGATTTGTTTGTGTTTTAAGCCAGTATCATCGAACTCCAGTCTTGGAGGGGGGAGCAAGCGGTGTTTCCGGTTCTCTAAATATATAGACAGGTTAATATTAAAAATGTTAGTAAAAATAAAATGATGTCCCTGTACAAGTACTAAGGGATAAATTCCAGAATGTGTTTGGGAAAAACAGTGGATATAAAAAAATGTGTAAATTTACTCAAGTATTGGGGGGTGTGCCTGTAGGTGAAATTGACGTTATTCAGATATAATCGGCATGCATTTGTGATGGAGAATTGTTGTTCACTGCAATTCTCGGCCAATTATTAGCACTCAAGTGTGGTGGGTGAGTACCTAGTAACATTTTTTTTTCAAGCTAAGTAAGGTTTTTTTTGTCATATTTAAAGGAAACAATTTTTTTTTTATTTTTAGCAAATATTTTCGTACTTTTTAGCACATAAAAAATAAATATATTTACATTTTTAGCACATAAAAATCCGCTCCCTAGTAATAACTATGAGTTAGCTTATTTTATCGTCCTAGTGTGCTCCCTCCAAGGAAATCGTTCCATCTCCGCCTATGGCAGCGATGACCAAAACTCGAGCTGCAGTGATTACATGCGACAGACAACCTATTAAGTAAGGAGACGGAGCTAAGGTACTTGGCATGAAAACTACAATCAGTGGTGGTTCCTGTACTAACATCTTGATCAATCCCGCGGATAAAAATCTCAAGCTTCGCTGTATCAGTAATGTCACTGTTGTCACCAAGAGCCAGTGAATAATAAACAATTTTCCTTGCTTATTTTTTTAATCTTCCTCTTGAATATAATCAGGAATTTTCTAAATTATTCTTGGTCGAGAAATTTGTAGTTTTTCAAAATTAAAAACTTCCTATGGACAGGTCATTTAAGCTATTTTATTTTTTTTCGTTGTTGGTAACTCTATAGCATCTACTAGATGCTTTATGGTTGTGCTAACAGATGGAGTTACTTTGTCAACAATGTGACGCTAAAACGTGTGTTCAGGTTACTGCCCAGCGACAGTCCTGATGTATTTTTATATTTGTGATGATTGGTTAATTAATATTAACCCGGCACACTCACAATCATACAAATTTCCAGACTCTAGACACCAGGGAATTCTTCTTCTTCAAGAAAAATTCACCGAGCCCGAGAATCGAACCCGGGACCTCCTGCTCTGGAAGCCAGCATGCTGACCAACAGACCACGGAGGCAGTCTTTTAAGCTATTGTAATCATTACTCTTTTGAGAAATTCTGTTCTATTAAAAGGATTTAGTGCACGAGATATTTCATACCCCATTAGGTAGCTGATTTCCTTACATTTATCTATATCATCTTTCTCTTCCTGGCTATGATTTAAGACATGTCAGTTCCTGGTGTTTAACAGTTCATGGCACATAATATTGAATCAGTTTTTCTACAATATTGTTATTAAATTAATTACTAATAAATAGTTACCCTCATCTAAAGATTAAGAAGATTAAAATTGAGATAAAACCTAATAATTTTATCCTCTTAGGGAGAAGATCTAAAAATATCAATATTCATGCACGTACAGAAGAAATCTAGAAACATATACTTAGTGGTCAGTAATAATAATAATAATAGTAATAATAATAATAATAATGATAATACATTATTTAGCGTGGCAATTAATATTTCTATATACTCTTAGTTGAACCGTTGAGCAAAGTAAACATATTACATTTTGTCCGACAGAACAACAAAGAAGTTCTCCTCATTCTTTACGAAACCACCTCTTACTGAGTTTGTACACGATGTAATCACGACACCCGATTTGGTCACCGCTGGCCTATAGTGAGTGATTTCTACAGCTGCGACGTACACTCTCTGCGTAACCTAGCAGAGAGAGATCTTGCAGCGTCGCCTCGGACCGATTCGTCCTTACAGATTTGTGCGAGGCTTCTGCAAATTTTTTTTTTATCTCAAAGATAAAGAAACAATGGTGCGTTGTAAAGAAGAGGTGTAGATTAGACTTTTTTCCATTGTTCCATTTTAAATGAATTCACAACGTTTCGAAGATTTAGTTCTATCTTCGTCTTCAGGTGAGAAAAAGACGGGGTGAGAAGTACAGCCTACTTATTGGGGTCGTTACAAACAAGCTATTCTACTTGACTGTTCAACGATAGATTGCAGAGAACGGAATATAATATACGTAAAGTATTGGAGGTCAATATAAGGTTCACAAGAACATATTATGAAGAAAATAATGAAGTATCTAGGATAATAAAAAATATATAATTTAGATACGGTGCGTGAAGTAGCGAAAGACGGTCTACTGTCGTAAATAACTTTGCATCTAGCAGCAAAACAGTAATCATTCATTCATAATTTTCTGTCCAAGAGCAGGTCTTTCGCTGCAAACATAGCATTCTCCAATTTTCCCTAATTTCCTCTTCATCATTAGCTTCCTCTTCCAAAAGTAGCAAACAGACGGCGAGATCCATTGGTCACAACATGCGTTCAGCTGCTGATGTACGCGAATTCGCAGCGTGAGAACCCATAAGCCTCTTCTCCACCTGCGGCGGATGAGTAGTCAGATCTTCAGCCTGTCACGCAGACGGTCCGGGTTCGAGTCCCTGTGAGATCTGGAATGACCTGCTCGAAACCTGGATACTCAGCGAACCTCAGTGTAGTCAGCCGTTGTGGGTTTGAGAATGCACCAAGCGTGACGGTTAGCACAATAGATCGTGAAAGGTTGCAGTGCTGGGTCATAGTGTCCCCGCTCGAAAATTTAATTCCATTTCATAAGCCTCGCTGTGTCATTGCGAAGATGGTACGCAGCCTAGGCCGGTTTACATTAGGATAGTAAGTGGTAGATTACACTAGCCTACTTTTTCTCGAGACAACTCTACGCTATCACTTTTGCTAGAGGTTTGGTAGGGAGATTAACAATGAACGTTTCACAGTCCAAGCAGCTAGCCGGCCAAGAATCAAATTTCACAATCCTGTCTTTAATGCTCAGTTCTTGGAGAGGCGTGTTTATAACACTACAATATATAATATCGAAATGGTAAATTACTTTTTTCGGAGAAATGCAACCTTCGTTCTCTTGTGAGGATCCTATATCAAATGTAAACATTTGTCTACATTTGTACAAAAGCTATCATATGCCTGCAACCCTTCACAAACTCTTGACTTATGGAGAGAAGATCGTAGGACACTCTACTGTTCTCCAACCAGGAGATAAACCGTGAAAGGAATCTGCTTACTATTGCGTCATCTATTGGAGCGAAGTAGATAGATAATATTAGAGTTATAACGTCAGTTTAAAAATCATGCGCTCTCCTGCATACGTTATTTCCTGTATGGAGGGATTAAAAAACCAGGAGATTAACCGTGATCTAATTTTGTAACTAGGGTAGTATAAAAATGTGCATATCAGTGTTATTGTTTGTGCTGTGAGAGCTAGCCAATAGAGATACGAGTACCCACGTGTGTGATCTTATGACATCAACATTCATTCACAGCATCACCCCGCTCCCTCTCATTCCCTGGAGACTTTCTCGTGGTTGGAGTACAGTATTATATAGGTCTCGCAAGTACGGATTACCGACGGAAGGAATGCGAATCAAACACTGCGATGAGGAAGAGCGGGCGACAGAAAAGATCACGATGAATGATATTCGAGAGTACAGTTGGAAGAGAAATGACATCGATAGTTGTGATAGTTACATTACGACTTTAGTTTGTTCCATTGCATGTGAATACGTGTCTTGTATCCCACGGTATTATTATTTCATTCGTAAACATATGTTGCGCGTTTAATTAGCTTCGAATTTTTCTCTTGCTACGTTCTTTATTTCCACAGCGATGTCCTCATATGTTCATCTTCTTGGAAGAGACGGTACTTCCATCGGCCCGCACCTCTCCCCCCTCGGCGTGCCTACATACACACGTCAAAACAGACAGCAACGCCATCGTTGCTTTTCGGTAATCGTTTCTTGCGCGAGCTATACCTACTGGACAGCTACATATGAGCCGTTCAGAGCAGAAGTGGTGTAAGTCAAACATGGATCTTGAGAGTTAAAGTAAACATTCTGTAAATTAAGCGCAAAGTAGCAATTAATATTGAATTTACTTAAACTATTAGTAGTCAGTGGATAGCACGAAGAACATATTAATTGCTACTTTGCGCTGTATTTTACAGAATTGGTTGATTTGGTTGGTTGGTTGGATGTGGTGGGTTGGTTTTGGGTGGTTGGTTTTGGTTGGTTTATTTTGGTTGGTTGGTTTTGGTTGGTTTGTCTTGGTTGGTTGGTTGGTTGGTTGGTTTTGGTTGGTTGGTTTTGGTTGGTTGGTTTGGTTTTGGTTGGTTTTGGTTGGTTGGTTTGGTTGTTTGTTTGCTTTTGGTCGGTTGGTTGGTTTTGGTGTGTTGGTTGGTTTTGTTTGTTTGGTTTTGGTGGGTTGGTTTTGGTTGGTTGGTTTTGGTTGGTTGGTTGGTTTTGGTTTGTTGGTTGGTTGGTTTTGGTTAGTTGAATAGTCGGTTGGTTGGTTTTGGTTGGTTGGTTGGTTGGTTTTCGTTGGTTGGTTGGTTTGTTTTGGTTGGTTGGGTTTTGTTGGTTGGTTGGTTGGTTGGTTGGTTTTGGTTGGTTGGTTTGTTTGTTTTCGTTAGTTGGTTGGTTGGTTATGGTTGGTTGGTTGGTTTTGGTTGGTTGGTTGGTTGGTTTTGGTTGGTTGGTTGGTTGGTTTGTTGGTTTTAGTTGGTTGGTTGGTTTTGGTTGGTTGGTTGGTTTTGGTTGGTTGGTTGGTTGGTTTGTTGGTTTTAGTTGGTTGGTTGGTTTTGGTTGGTTGGTTGGTTTTGGTTGGTTGGTTTTGGTTGGTTGGTTGGTTGGTTGGTTTGGTTGGTTGGTTGGCTGGTTGGTTGGTTGGTTTTGGTTAGTTGGTAGATTGGTTTTGGTTGGTTTTGGTTGGTTGGTTGGTTTTTGGTAGGTTTTGGTTGGTTGGTTTTGGTTGGATGTTTGGTTTTGGATGGGTTGTTTGGTTGGTTTTTGTTTGTTGGTTTTGGTTGGTTGGTTTTGGTTGGTTGGTTGGTTTTGGTTAGTTATTTGGTTGGTTGGTTTTGGTTGGTTGGTTGGTTTTTGGTTGGTTTTGGTTGGATGGTTTTGGTTGTTTGGTTGGTTTTTTTGTGGGTTGGTAGGTTTTGGTTGGTTGGTTTAGATTGGTTGGTTTTGGTTGGTTGTTTGGTTTTGGTTGGTTGGTTGGTTTTGGTTGGTTGGTTGGTTTTGTTTGCTTGGTTGGTTTTGGTTGGAGGTTTGGTTGGTTGGTTTTGGTTGGTGGGTTGTTTGGTTTTGGTTTGTTGGTTGGTTGGTTTTGGTTGTTTGGTTGGTTGTTTGGTTGGTTTTAGTTGGTTGGTTGGTTGGTTGGTTGGTTTTGGTTGGTTGGTTGATTTTGGTTGGTTGGTTTTGGTTGGTTGGTTGGTTTTGGTTGGTTGGTTGGTTAGTTTTGGTTGGTTGGTTTTGGTAGGTTGGTTGGTTTTGGTTGGTTGGTTGGTTGGAAGGTTTTGGTTGGTTGGTTGGATTTGGTTGTTTGGTTTTTGTTTGGTTTTGGTTGGCTGTTTCGTTTTGGTTGGTTTTCGTTGTTTGGTTGGTTTTGGTTGTTTGGTTGGTTGGTTTTTGTTTTGTTTTGGTTGGTTGGTTAGTTTTGGTTTGTTGGTTGGTAGGTAGGTTTTGGATGGTTGGTTGGTTGGTTGGTTTTGGTTGGTTTGTTGGTTGGTTGGCTTTGGTTGCTTGGTTGGTTGGTTTGTTGGTTGGTTTTGGTTGGTTGGTTGGTTGGTGTTGGTTGGTTGGTTTAGGTTGGTTGGTTGGTTTTGGTTGGTTGGTTGGTTGGTTGGTTGGTCGGTAGGTTGGTTGGTCGGTATGTTGGTTGGTCGGTAGGTTGGTTTTGGTTGGTTGGTTGGTTTTGGTTGGTTGGTTGGTTTTGCTTTGTTGGTTTTGGTTGGTTGGTTGGTTGCTTGGTCGGTTGGTTGGTTGGTTTTGGTTGGTTGGTTTTGGTCGGTTGGTTGGTTTTGGTTTGTTGGTTAGTTTTGGTTGGTTGGTTTTGGTTGGGTGTTTGGTTTTGATTGGTTGGTTGGTATTGGTTGGTTGGTTGGTTGGTTGGTTGGTTTTGGTTGGATGGTTGGTTTTGGTTGGTTGGTTGGTTGTTTGGTTGGTTTTGGTTGGTTGGTTTTGGTTGGTTGGCTGGCTCGCTGGCTGGTTGGTTGTTTGGTTGGTTGGTTTTGGTTGATTGGTTGGTTTTGGTTAGTTGGTAGGTTTTGGTTGGTTGGTTTTGGTTGGTTGGTTGGTTGGTTGGTTTTGGCTGCTTGGTTTTGGCTGGTTGGTTTTGGCTGGTTGGTTTTGGCTGGCTGGCTGGTTGGTTGGTTGGTTGGATTTGGTTGGTTGGTTTTGGTTGGTTGGTTGGTTGGCTTTGGTTGGTTGCTTGGTTTTGGTTTGTTGGTTCTGGTTGGTTGGTTGATTTTTGTTGGTTGGATGGTTTTGGTTGGTTGGTTGGTTTTAGTGGGTCGGTTGATTTCGGTTGGTTGGTTTTGGTTGTTTGATTTTGGTTGGTTTTGGTTGGTTTGTTTTGGTTGGTTGGTTGGTTGGTTTGTTTTTGTTGGTTTTGGTTGGTTTTGGTTGGTTTTGGTTGGTTGGTTAGTTTTGGATGGTTGTTTGGTTGGTTTTGGTTGGTTGGTTGGTTTTGGTAAGTTGGTTTTGTTTGGTTGGTTGGTTGGTTTTGGTTGGTTGGTTTTGGTTGGTTGGTTGGTTTTGGTTGGTTGGTTGGTTTTGGTTGGTTTGTTGGTTGGTTTTGGTTTGTTGGTTGGTTTTGGTTGGTTGGTTGGTTTTGGTTGGTTGGTTTTGGTTGGTTGGTTGGTTCGTTGTTTGGTTGGTTGGTTGGTTGGTTGGTTGGTTTTGGTTGGTTGGTTGCTTGGTTTTGGTTGGTTGGTTGGTTGGTTTTGGTTGGTTGGTTGGTTGGTTTTGGTTGGTTGATTGGTTTTGGTTGGTTGGTTGGTCGGTCGGTCTGTCGGTCGGTCGGTCTCTTGGTTGGTCGGTTGGTAGGTTGCTTTGTTAGTTAGTTGGTTGCTTGCTTGCTTGT